>NC_083317.1:75304616-75600574 GCF_963455315.2 Globicephala melas | reverse complement strand
CGCTGGCAAGGACCAAAGGCAAGTCCCGTATCCTGCAGTGTTTAGCTCTAAGTCATGGCCACTATAGATGCTTAGTAAGTATTCCGGGGACTTGGTTAAACCATTCTCCAGTGATAGAAATATCACTGTGGGAAGCTATGGTCCCTGTACACGTGAACACTAGTCACTCTCCTCTACATTATAGTTATAAAATTCATGCACGCAGGAGCTCCGTCTTATTTATTTCTGTAGCACAATTCCTTGCATTTTGTAGGCATTTAGAATGAAATTCTCAAATAGAGAGAGAGAGAGGAAGAGAGAGAGAGAGAGAGAGAGAGAGAGAGAGAGAGAGAGTGGCTGCTTGGTTTCACTAAGTTAATGAACTTCCCATCAGATCTAAATATTAAGCCTCAGTTCTTGCTGCAAATGCTAAATGGCAAGGCCACGATATTTGCCATTTTCTGTTTCTGATTCTCTTCCATTTCAAAGGAATTGCCTACCCCTTAGGAGACAAAAGTTGGTCAGATAAAGTTGCTTCACGCCTACTGATTGTGAATGCCACATTCAAAATAAAAGGATTGGGAAAACGCTATTCAAAAGCAACAATCACAAAACTATGAATCTTATTTAATCTCTCCTGTGTCTGTGGCCTGGTTCCCATGGGAACCAGACACATTTTTAACCTGTTTGTTTTTAAAAAAGGTACCATTCTGCCTGAGGCTTGCACTTAGACACACCAGGTGCTGTGATTCAAATGTTAAAATGGACTAATAATACAGCCAATTTTAGAATGATTGCATGGTTTCCAAAAGGAAAAATCAATTAATTTTGAAAATGTATGTGCTTAAATCTGAATTGTTTAAAATATCATGATGCTTACATTTGTACTATGTATTTTCAAAAATTCTTACTAATCCTAAAGATAATCCATGTGTGTGTGTGTGTGTGTGTGTGTGTGTGTGTGTTTTAACATTCAAAAGACCTTTATTTAGCACTTCCCATGTAAGGAAGCCTGTGTTTTAGACATTTAAGCTACAAAGATGAACTAGGTCAAACCTCACTTTCAAGTCCTATAGGATAAGGAGACACAAATGCATTTATGATATGGCGTTAATGGAAATAAAACGAACAGGTGGGTGGGTAAGAGGGAAGGTGAAATCAACTCTACCTTGGGTGTTGGAGAGAATCGGAAACACTTCGATGACTGTTAGAGATGTAATGAGAAAGGAAAACATTAACTCTTTGGTCATATAGGCAAAGAAAAAAAAAGCATGCTCCCATCTTTTCTTCCTTGTTTGAATTTCTTCTTTTCCCAAAAGAACTAACTGCACTAACATTGGATCACACAAATTTACTCCAATTCATCTTCAAACTGGGCAAGAACAGAGAGTCCTTTCTTAATTCAGAAACCTGCCTGGATTCTCTGTCTGAGCTTTATCCAAAGTCTCAGAACTGAGCTAGATGAATGACAGTAAAGCTCAGAATGTCTGCTGAAAAACACACAGGCCTACTGGGCCAACCTGGCTGGCAACAAAATCCAGAGCCTTCTCCAGAGCAAAGAAGCATTTCACCTCCTGACACAGAAGTAAAATAAACTATGTGAAAAGGAGGCCTACAGAATGCAAAAGTTGATTTGAGTCATACTTGAGGTCTTCTAGGTAATGTTTACTTACACCACAAATTAAAACTTCAATATCTTGGTCAGATCCAAATCATGCTTGGCCACAAAAGACTGTTTAAGGAGTGGAGTTTCTTCAAGTTCCTACGAGAACTGAACCCTTGCTCTTAGCAACTTTCAAGGACCCGTGCATTTGGAGGGACAGCAGCACAGTTACCCAAACCAGACATGAGCTTTTCCTTAGGCTTACACCTACATTATATTGCTTAGGCTATGTAACTGATGGGCAGTTCTGAACAGGCAGAATGCTAGGAGGAAAACCAGTTTACGAATAAATATGTGTATGCAGTGGAGGCTTGACTGTAACAAACTCTGCATTTCCTGTTCCGCTAACCATCCTCACCTCTCCCCAGGTTCAGCGTGGTCCCTGTGTCCTACTGTTCTTGCATCACTGTCAGAATTCCCTTTCCCAAGAGGCAACCTCTGCATGGTTACCATGAAAGCCTTTGCAGAAAGAAACCATTCTCAGGAGACAGATCACGTTCTCTCCTTTCAACCGCTGTGGTCTGTTTACAGCGTTTTCTTTCTCCCACTCTGCGACAGGAGGTTTTCAGAAAAGTTGATTGGGATTGCAGCAGGAAATTGCAGATTCCTCCAATGAATTTATGACAGATCCTTAGAGTATACACTTTTCGACAGTTTTGCTTTGCAGCAAGCAACAAAAGTAGGAAAAAAGGATTTTGAACCCATAAGAAATAGCCAATGATACAAAAACCCCAAGCCATCACATCAAAATAGCATCCGTGAAAGCTGCTTTGCGGGAAGAAGCGTTTGTAAGCACACGATATGATTACCAACTGGAAGAACTAAAGTTTTCTGGATTAAAACTGTTCCACTATTTTATATGTGTTATGAATTTTATATAACATACATTTTTATATATGTTATATATTTATAATAACAAATGACACACAAATATGCAGCATGGCCAGTATGACCACTAAACACTCAATGTGAAAAAAATAGAGGAATAAAAGACTCATGTACTAGGCCTTTGGGGGTCTACCCTCAAACAAATGTCACATAAACCCACTGATCCTAGAACCCAAAGTAGAGTGCATAATCTGCAGACAGCAAGCAACCTGAGAGGCTCCCCGACCTCCCCTCTGAATCTCCACAGTTATCACTTTACCACGCTCCCCTGACCCTGTGTTCACAGCAATAGCACTGTCCTCTCTCACTGGATCCTGGGCTCTCTGAATTCAGGGACTGTGCCTTTCAAGGTCTGTGAAATCTTTCTCCCACCATCCGTGACCAGCACAATACTCAAAAATGTTTGTTGAATCTAATATAAAAGGCAGAGGGAACTGGGAGGGAATATCTTTCTGTCTCTCCTGAACATTTGAAAAGTACTATTTTTTCTTGCCCTAAAAATTATCCACCTTGTATTTAGAAAATATTTTATAGTTGGCAATTTATTTCCCATCTATTATATAACTTCTTTCTTGTAAGAGCACTTTAAGGTGGTCAAGGCAAGGTTTATGAGGCTCAGAGAGATGAGTTGAATTTCCCAGAGTCCCCTGAATCCGACTGGATAAGAAGCCAAGTATTTAAATTCCTGTGTATCCCCAACCATACAGCGCTGCTACTAATCTTCCCTTTTCAACCAAAGTACTATATTTATTAGACACTTGGTATGTTTCAGAGTCTGTTCTAAGTGACATGGGCCAGGGGTAGAGCAGTTAAAAATCAGTAATCCACAATCTCTGCCTCAAGGAGCTTAATGACACCAGTATGATAAAATATTCACCATTAAGGACACATTTTTTTCCACTGGTTGAAGCTTACCTGGAAAATGCAACCATATAAACAATAGGATGTTTCTTTGGATGCACACTGTAAAACGTGTGATTTTTAAAATGACAAATGCAGTTTGAATTCCACTAGCAGCGACACCTTTTAAGAGTTGAAAACATGCCAAAAGCATGACCCACATGCATCTTTCCAATTCACAAAACACAGGCCTGACATCATAAAAAAACATAAACAGAATTTTCCCGGAACACATTTGCCAAATTTACACTGACAACTGAAAATACTGGCATTGTGATATCAAAAATGATCAGTACTACAGAACATACCCAAATTCTTTTAAATATCCTAAAGTAAAAGAAAAATAAACAATTCCTGTGAAGGATTAATAGTGATTAAATTATATTATATTTATAAAGAAAATTACAAGCAAGTATCTACCAAATCCTAGCCAATATTTTTATACCATGTAGTTTCCAATTTCTTAATTTAAAGAAATATTATGTTTTATCTCAACAGTGCATAAAAGAGATTATAACAGATTTCACTTTCCAACTATCTGACCCTAAATAGAAGTGTATGTATGTACGAAATGTTTAAAATAAATAAATATTATTGAACAATAAGGGAATGAATAAAAAATATGGCTTTGTTTCATTTTAAAATAGAAAAGATCTATTTTAAAAACTCACTAGTAACCAAAAGCATGTACATTAAAAAGTATATAATTGACAAATATTATAATTAATTAGAATTCCTAATATCAGTGAAATGATGGGAATATAAATTGCTCTTGACAGAGGTCGTGACAGGGCTCCATCCAGTCAAGAAGGCATTACCAAGGTTCCCTCACGGGAGAATTCAATGTGAGGGCATTAAATACAACAGTCCCTAACTTTTGATCTAGGAGTTCACAGAAGAAATTGCCTTAAGAAAAAAACCACTTTTTTAAAACATTATGTATAAAGTTGCACGTGATAATGATATATATTAATTATCCTTTTAATTGATTTGTAAATGTAAACAATTTAGATGGCTAACCATATAAGAGAAATATTTTATAAAACCCACAATTAAAATGCCTTATGAAAAGCTTGTAGGGGCATGAAAAATAAGGCATATAGGGAATTCATGAAGACATGAAATCATGCCCGTGCTATTGTGTTAAGTGAAAAGAGGCCAACTGCAAAACCGTAACTAATAAAGTCCCAGGAGTATAGGGGGGAACAACATCAAAAAGACTAGAAAGGAATAGACCAAACTGTTCAAAGTCGTCACCTTTGGATGACAGACTTTTGTTGTTGTTGCTGTCTTCCTTTTGGAATTATCAATACTGTCCATAGTGGAAAAATAAGCCTTGTTTCCATTAATTGAGAAGGCTGGTTATTGTTTAACCTTTGGGGAATGAACTCTTCAAGTTTGCCTAGTCTTTCAGGTAAGTTGACATCACCAGCTGTGCATTTGATTTCCAACAAACATGAGCCATCTTCTCGGGCCAACATGGTGGGTGACTCTAACCTAGATGGGGGCTTGTGGACTCTGCTGCTAGAAGCTGTAGGCATGATAAGGAAGCCCTGGAAAGGATGATGGAAGAGGGAGAAGGGCCTGCGGGTAGAGCTCTAGTTCCTTAACTCACTTCAACCAGAGTAGCTTCTATGCATCTGTTTTGTTCTTTGTTTCCTTTAGCAAAAAGAATCTCTGCTTTCTACATCTGGATCACAGCTCTCTCCAGTGGACTGGGACCAGGGTGGTGCAAGTCTGTTTGCATGTGTTAAAGATAGAGGGAGAGGGGTGGAAGCGGAGAAGGTGGGCGCTGAAAACACCTCTCAAAGGTCTAGATGTGAAGAAGAGAAACGCCCAGGGGCTAAAAGAGTAAAGCTTAAGTGCCAACCAAAAAAGAAAAAGTTTCTAGCTCATTTTCATAGTTCTGAGGTTAATGAGAAAAGCCAAGTCTCCAGTGATTTTTAATCATGGGCTTCCTTACTAGAGACCACATATGTTAGAGTTAATATAGCATGTTACAACTTTTACTTAACATAATGTAATAACATTTCCGTGGGTGTATATTACTGTAAATTCCCTTTGGGCCTCTAAATTCGAACAGATTAAGTCCCAGTTAAAGAGTACCAACTTCCAGTTATAAGATGAAAAAGTTCTAGGGCTCTACTGTACAGCATGGTGATTACAGTCAATAATACTGTATTATATACTTGAAAGTTGCTAGGATCTTAAATGTTCTCACCACAAAAAAGCAATGGTAATTATGTGATGGGATGGAGGTGTCAGCTAACTCTATGGTGCTAATTATTTGCAACACAAAGTATATCAAATCAAGACACTGTACACCTTAAACTTACACAATGTTATGTCAATTATATCTCAATAAAGCTAGGGAGAAAGTCCCAGTCACTCACTAAAGTTTATAGGAGAATTTTTACATTGCAGAACTTTCTGTTAAGGTAAATGCAAATTAGCTGGTTAACAGGCATTACAGAAGTTCTCTGATGTGTGCGTCCACTGAAAAACTGAACTTCTCAAAGAAGTACTCAGCATGGCAACAGTGAAAGACTTCCAAAACTCCTTCCAAAAATCCCCAATTTTAAAACGTATCATACAAATATACAAACAATACAGGTAGCAGCTGAAAATTAACATACAGATCATATGAATACATGAGGTTCTATGACAATACTGATAAAATAAGCCCAAGACTTACTCTGCACTCAGAATCTATCACAGCTATCTTGGTTAGACTGTTTCAGTTTGGGGCACTATATAGAAAAACTTTAATAAAACATGCCCAAGACTGCTGTCTCTGGAAAGTCTGGCTTGCAAGGTTAGCCCTCGGCTGGCATCCAGGAACCTGGCTTTAGGAGGGTTCCCTCTATTCTCTAACTGATAAAGGTGGTTCACTGTGCATAGGAACAATGAGATTTATGTTGAACACCTACTTCCTTCCGGGAGTCTAGAATTTTGGTAGTTGCTCGGCAGAGGGGACCTATGTGACCAGTCCCACAATAAAATCGCTGGGTGCTGAGTCTGGAATGGACTTCTCTGGGCAGAAATATGGCAACGTGGTGCCATGTTTTTCTCCGTTTGAGAAAGCAGCACACTTTCGTTCCCTCAGAGGAGAGAAAGCACACCACAGCCTGTGCACGGATTTCTACAGACTCCTCCCGTCTTTGCCCCTTTGATCCTACCTTGTGTCCCTTCCCTGCAATAAACTTTGGTGGTGGGTACCACCATATGCTGAGCCCTGTGTCTTTCTAGCAAAGAACAGAACGTGTGGGTAGTCTTGAGGATCCCTGAAACAGGCACTTGAATACACATATGCACACTCAGAGACAAAATCAAGCATTAATCACTTCACTCACATACAGGGCCCCAGCACCAGAGCGCAAGACACCATGTACATCCACAAAGTGTGAGGCCAAATGTATTTACCATGACCAAAGCATCCTTCCTCAGCAGGAGAGGAACAGCAGTCCCTGTGGGCTTCCAAATCATTGATGAATTTCTGCCTCATCTCAATTCAGTCCATGATTACAACCAGATAATAAGCATATTTATTGTGCTTTACAGTTTACAACCAATTGTATCTTAATTTTCCTAGTTAATCTTCACAAAACTCCTGTGAGGAAGGTATACAATATTATAGAGGACCAGAGGAAGGAAATCAGTGTGTTTATCAGGGTTACCTTACTCCACATTCACAGAATGTGAAGGAGTTGAAATCAGGCCCAGTTCTTCAAATCCCTGGCCACTGCCTTCTTTGCCAGTAGTTCCCTCAAATGTATATAGTTTGTACATAGGCATTTATACCAGCAAAGAAGTTGCATTAGCCCCCAGTGAAGTGAGAGACAAATTAAGATGTTACATAAAAGAACTGCCATATTCTTTGTTAGTTACGTTCTGCCTTTTTAGGGTTAAAATACCTATTCTGTTAGAAGCGTGTACAAACAACAGACAGTAACTGTTTCCAGGCACATTTTTTAGTTTTTTGCCTAACTATGTGTAACGTCTTAATAGGTCAGAATAAAAAGAAGGAAATTATATACAGACCTGATCAAAAAAGTTTTAGCATTTTTTCAGTTATTTATATTTCAAAGTCTTAGAATCTGTTTCCCCCTGTCACATATGCCTGACAAATTAATTTCCAACTGCACTGGCCTGGGTTCTGCTTTTAGTTCTGCCACTGATCACTGAGAATCACAGGGCAAGTCACTGTCTGTCTTTGGAAATCAATTTACTTATCAATAAAGGGGTTCACGTAGGTTATTCTGAGGGAACTTGCACTTCTAAAAGTCTACGATCCTGTAATTCCTGGATCTGTTTTCTCTTTGTCTCCTGGCTCTGCAGTACCTAGAATTACCCACAGGATGGCAGCAGAGTATTAATTTAGCCGGATTGTGAGCATGGTGGGTGAATAGGACACCCAGAGCACCGTACTAAAAGGAAAACATACAGAAGGTTATGTTGCAATTATGTACTTTTGTTAAATAAGGAGCATTCACCAGTGAACTGACTCCCACACGTTGTGTCAGGAAACAGCTACACAGAGAAGATTTCTTTTCTAATTTAAAAGAGGACGACATGACTGTAAATTCATAGAAGTAGAAAGATTACTGTAAATTCATAGAAATAGAAGCTAAATAAGCCTTTAATGATTATGTACTTTTCTAAAAGAAGGCATCCTATGCGCATGCCCAATGCTTCATTGCTGGGTAATGGCAGAGCTAGAACTAGAAAATAGCTTGTCTGACACCCAGGCCAATATTCTGGACTTAACACATAGCAAAACTTTAGCAAAACATGCATTTAAAATGAAAATTCGAAGAGATACACAGAGAAGTTCTGTGCCTTCAGCCTACTGGATTTGGGATTCAGTGGGGACACCAAGTACAAGTGGCCCCTTTTGGAGAGTGGGCATATCGGCAAACAGCCGAGATGCAAACGGCCACCTTTATACAAACATATAGGAGACCTGGAGTCTGTGAGCGCAGAGGTCAAGCTTTCCTGTCTGTCTGTGGTTCAAGGGCTGTATATATATATATATATATGTAGTCCTTTTCATTTTGAGCTAATTTGAGATTTATTAAAAAATTGGAAAATTAGTATAGAGAGTCCCTGTTTACACTTCATCCAGCTTCTCCTATTATTAACAACTTATACACCCATGGTACAATTGCCAAAACCAGCAAATTAACACTGGTACCAGATTATCCACTAAACTACCGACCTTATTCAAAATTTATTCACTAATGCCCTTTGTCTATCCCAGAATCCTACTTAGGATCCCAAATTGCATTTATTTTTTTATTAAAGTATAATTGATTTACAATATTGTGTTAGTTCAGATGGACAGGAAAGTGATTCAGTTATACATATATACATTTTATATATACATATTTTTTTTCAGATTCTTTTTTATGTTATTACAAGATATTGAATATAGTTCCCTGTGCTATAAATCCTTGCTTCTTATCTATTTTATATATAGTAGTGTGTATCTGTTCATATCCCTTATTTGTCCCTCCCCCACCTTTCCCCTTTGGTAACCATAAGTTTGTTTTCTATGTCTGTGAGTCTGTTTCTGGTTTGTAAATAAATATCATGTGTATCAGTTTTAGGTTCCACATATAAGTGACATCGTATAATATTTGTCTGTCTCTATCTGATTTATTTCACTCAGCATAATAATCTCTGGTCCATCCATGTTGCTGCAAATGGCAATATTTTATTCTTTTTTATGGCTGAGTAATATTCCAATGTGTGTGTGTGTGTGTGTGTGTGTGTGTGTGTGTGTGTGTGTGTATCCATTCATCTGTTGATGGACACTTGGACACTTAGGGTGCTTCCATATCTTGGTTATTGTAAATAGTGCTGCTATGAACATGTGAGTGCACATATCTTTCTGAATTAGTCTTTTTGGGTTTTTTTTCAGATACATGCCCCAGCAGGGAATTACTGGGTCCTATGGTAGTGCTATTCTTAGTTTTTTAAGGAACCTGCACACTGTTCTCCATAGTGGCTGTAACAATTTACATTTCCACCAACAGTGCAAGAGGGTTCCCTTTCCTCTACACCCTCTCCAGCATTTATTATCAAATTGCATTTAGTTGCAATTTCTCCTTCATCTCCTCCATTCTGCAACAGTTCTTCGATCTTTCCTTGTCTTTCACGATCTTGACACTATTTAATATTGACCAGTAATTTTGTAGACTGTTCCACAATTCAGGCTTATCTGTTATCTTCACATGATTAGATCGAGGTTATGCATTTTTTGGAAAGAAAACCACAGAAGTAAGGGTGTGTCCATCTCATCATATCAAGGAGTTAGTGACATCAATGTTTTACAACCAGTGATGTTAACTTTGATCACCTGGTTAAGGTGACATCTAGGTTTCTCGACCATAAAGTTATAATCTTTCCATCTGTAGCTGATAAATATCTTGGGGAAGATACTTTAAAACTGTCCAAATACCCTGTTTCTCCTAGAACATTCACTCACTGATTTCAGCATCCATCAGGCACCTTACCTGCAGTCATTACTACTGTGGTGTTTGTCTAATAGTGATTTTTCCATTTCCTTCTTTCCCTCTACACTTATTAACTGGAATTCTTCTGTAAGAAAGAGCAATCCCTTCTCCTCCGTTTATTTATTTATTTATTTGATCATTTATTTATATCTGTATGGACTCACGGGTACTTACTTTAGCTTATGGATTAAAATCTAATACTATCATTATTTATTCTCTTGCTTAAATTGTCCCAGTATTGACCATTAACAGCCCCTTCAGCTTGGCCCCTGAGTTCTTCTGACAAGGCTTCATCCCTTTGTGAACACTTCCATGTGTTTTAGTATCATTAGATGTGCCAGGCTCATCTTATAACTTGTGTGCCCTGACGCTGGAACCAAACACTTCTCCAAGGTATCTTGGTTCCTTTCACTGGAAAATATTATTTAGAAACTAAGATCTGGGTGCTAAGTGTGCTCACTGCAGCTGGGGTGCCTTTGTTTCTAGAACCGTTAGTCAGTAGATCTTGGAAATATGTGTGCCTACACTAACAGATGCATATTTACACATCTATCCTTCTTCATCTAAGTATGTACAGTAAATACTATGAGTTCCTATCAGTCCGTCTAAATCCAGCAGAACACCATAGGTGCATGTTAGCCTTCCTCTTTATTTCTAACTTTCTTCTCCAATGATGATGACCTGGCTGTCAGAGGACAAATCAACTACAGAGCCTGGCCTCACCTGCTCAGCCAGGACAAAGGGTTGTGTGCTTACAAGCTGCGTAGAACTGTGTAAGACGGAAACCAGGCTAAGTGAAATTAAGTAAGTGTACGTCTTGTGACTCAGAGAATCCGTTCTGTGCCACACACCCAGATCTATAAAAGAACGTGTGTAACAATGATCACTGCAGTATTGCTTGCAGTTGCCGCAACTGAAAACAACCTAGGTGCCCATCACTGGGTTGGAAAAGGAAAATGTAACAGATACAAAACGTGGGCTACTGTGCAAGACACTAGGCAAAGAGGAACACGGAGAGACCCCGGTCACAGTGCTGAATGAAAAATCAGAAGGAAAAAATAACACACCTACATAAAATATTATATATGTTAAAAATATATATGTATATTTTTAGCATGTTTTGGATCCTGCATGTCATGGTGGGAAGGGGAATGGGAGTAGAAACTGGATATAAAGGGAAGAAGTACTTTAGGATAAAATAAAATGAGAGATACATTTTCACTGAATCGAGATGATAATGTGCAATGAACTGAAGGGTGTAATTAATTCTGATTTCCTCACTGCAGGTAAATATAAAACTAGGCAGTGGATAAGGAGTCAGTGAAAAAGTCAAAAGGCCAATAATAAAATTAATTATTTGATTTGAAAATAAATTTTTCGGTCATATTAAATTTATTGTAATTCAAAGCCTCAAGAAGCTACAGGGTAGGAACAATTTTTTTTTAACTCAGCACTGAAGAGACTCTAACTCAAAATGACATGTGAGAAATGTATAAATGCATTACAATGCTTTGAAAGTCCAACATTAGGTCTATTAAATATATCATGAGCACAGTGGAGTTTGATAACTATCATGAATGTTCACCATTATGAGAGTTCACCTAACATCCTTCTAGGCTCTAAAAGGTCAGTTTCCTTCCACAAGACAAAATGAACTCCTTTTCCCCGCGTTACTCCAGGCTCTGTGGTCTTTCCTCAGTCTTTTGGACAAACGAAGCCTAGTGTCTTTGCACGTCTGCTGCAGCCAACCTCGCCCTCTGGACCACTCTTCCTCCACATGCTCGTGTCGCGGGCTTCTATCAGAGGCCACTTCTCCCAAACCCTTCCTGACTCCCCATCAAAACTATCGCTCCCCCATCACTTACTCTCCCCAAGCTGTTTATTTTGTTTGTGCTCCTACTTAAAGTCCTTTATTTTGCATGATTATTTTTCGCTCTCTCCCTGCTAGAATGGATGGCCCTTGACACTCTCTCACCATCACATTGTCAGTTCTAGGAACAGGGTCTGCAAGGATCGGGTGTTTCATAAATGCTTTGCTCAAGTGGCAGAGACATACTCCAAAGAGAAGGTTTCACTCATTTGCGCAGTTTCCATCCCTAGGACAGAGCTTGCCCAGTGTCCCTGCCTCTATTCCTAGCTTCAGGAGTCAGGTAGTGATGTGACCACTACATTTGACACTCAGGGAAGATTATTTTTTTAAATAATTCCCTCCGATAGGCCACAAAATTATTTTTAGTAGTAATAATAGAAAAAAATTGTAAGTGATAAAGATGTATTTTATTGGCCTCTATGTATAATCAAGCCAGTAACTATAAAAAAAACACAATAAAAAATAAAATAATTACATGAATGTATTTTTTTTTAAAAGGGACAAATACATACCACGGTTTGTATTCTATTTCACTGTTTTAAATTTTAGACACAAAAACTTTTTACAAGGTCACAGAATTGGAAGAACTTCAGGTTTTGTTCATCAAATTCCATGTTACTATTGTTTACTTCAGATCTACTCTTTAGACCCAGGAATACATCGATGCACACAGCACCCAAAGCCAACTGGAATACTCTGAACCATTACTAATTCACTCTCAAAATGAATACATGTAGCTGAGTTTACAGTTTTCGAGGACTGACTGCATTACTGAGAGGTTTCCAAATTAATATCCATGTAGAATACAGTGTTTTAAAGGATAAGTCATTTTAAATGTGCTAATTTCAAGCTTATGTATGTATTCTTAAAACTCAACAGTAAGCTACTGCAGCAGACGTTTTTCGGGGATAGCTATCGCCGATGCTATTGAAAATTGACTGCACATGCTGATAATAAAATGCATGTGGACTTTGATTTGGATTTATCAACATTTTTAAATCTTCTATAGATATTGCACCCCCTTGTTTCCTGTACTGAGATGGACCTCCCCATCACCACCTCTTGCTTTATACTCTTGCGTAGGTGCCAACAGTTAGAATGAAACTTTCATGTTTCCTTTGATAACACTTCCCCTTTCATAGGGAAGCCAGATGCCATTCCATGTTGTTACCTGGCTTTTTCTCCGTCTGATTTCTGCCATCTCCTAGAGTCCAAAGATCCCCAAAGGTCCACAGCTCAAGGGGCTCCAAAATAAAAGCTTGAAGACTTAAAATCTCCCAGAAACTCCCCAAATGCCAATAACCTAAACATCTAAAGAACGTTCAGCTGTTCCAAAGAAGAAAGAGGAGAAGGGGAGGGGAAATAATTACCACTCTCTTTGCTCTGGGGGGCGGGGAGCTGACCTCATTGTCTCGAACTCTTCCTTCTTCTATTTGGTTCCTCAGCCCTGTCTCTTCCTCTTATTTTTACTGTATGTCCTTGATTTCTCCCAAGCGTATTAAAAACGGACAAAAAGTCTATGTCTCTATGATTTCAAGTTTGTGCCTGCTAATTCCCATTACTTGGTCCTTCCTAAGCATAAATTCAATTTCTTCCTAAATATTTCCTATTCATTGTTCACAATTCTGTTCAAGTATCACTCATTTGGGGAAGTCTCTCCCTATCTCCATGACTGCCATCTCATGCCAGAATCAAAAGCAATTTAGTTATTTTCTCTTTAATGCTGTTTCTGTACTCAAAAATTTTTCTATAATTTACATGCTTTTCACTCTACTTACTGTGCTTTCTTTGAGTGCAGAACCTCTGATTTTACTCATCATTGTAATGCTAACTCTTACTATATGTTCAATAAATGAATAAATGTCTGACTAAACAGAGGAAACAGAGGACAGAGGGTATGTTTTGGGGCCAACTAGAACTTAGCATTAGAGAGAAATTCTCAACCGCACCTCACCCTTCAAACCCCTGAGGTTTGACTTGACCTTAGGAATGGTTGAGACTGGTTTATGTATGCTTTTACTGATTTATTCCCATACCTACTTCCAGCAAGTTTTTAAGACCAGCTGACATTACTTGAAATCCTTTACCATGAGTAGATGATTATTATAAAGTAACCAAAGACACACTGGTAGTCAAAACCTGCATACATGGGTGGGAAATCCAGGATACTAAATAGAGGTGACAGAGGTAAGCTGACTACATTCCATCTAATCTCCATCCATTCAAAAGAAAGGTAATGGGGGAATTCCCCGGTGGTCCAGTGGTTTGGGCTCAGTGCTTCCACTGCAGGGGGCCCAGGTTTGATCCCTGGTCTCTGGTCAGGGAACCAGGATGCCGCATGTCACACGGTGTGGCCAAAAGAAAAAAAAAAAAGTAATGGTAATTGTTAATTATTTACTAATATTTTGGATTTTTCAAACACATACTAAATGAATAAAAGAGTGAAAACCCAATATTGCTTTGTAAACTGTAGTCGTAGTGTCCTCCATAATGTGTTCTCTCTCTACTCACTGTCTTGTGACTTGTCATACATTCTATGGTAAAAGACCACTTTCCCACCTCATTGATGTTGGGCTTGGCTGTGTGACATGTGCTGGCCAAAAGAATTGTGTGAGCAGACATTTGCTATGATTAAGCAGAACTTTTCAACGTGAAGCATGGTTTGACTCAAGCTTTCTTGCTCTTGCCCTCCACCATGAGAATATCATGTCTCAGACAGGGGTTTACACTTTCATCATGGGTTCCAGAATGAAAAGATATATGGAACAGAGCTATCCTGACTGCAGAACTCATGACCTATAGAAATCACAGAATGCAAGTATGAATTAAACATTTATTTTTGTAAGTCTGTGGTTGTTTGTTACACAGCACATGGGAGAAAACCTGATTAATACATATATTTTTTTTAATTTAAGAGTAGGGAACATATCATATGTCTTTTTATGATCTGGCCCACAAAAAGTACTAAATAAATATTTTTGAAGGACTATAACTCTACAATAAGGTAAAACAGGTTTTGTTTAATGATGTAGAAATTAACACTTTAAAAATTAGTTTCCCTTTGTGCCTTGGACATCTGTTGTTTTTCCCAGTTCAGAATCTCTTCCCCTACTTCTAGGAGCAACAACTATCCGTTTTTAGGGGCAAGTGATTCTTATAAAGTTTCCAACCACAGAACACTGGCTTCCCAGGCCACAATAGTAGGCATATAACCCATTTAGTCAATCATAACACCTCATTTTCTCTGTCACAGTGATTGTTACAGGGCAGGAATATGAGCCAAGATGATAGCCTTTCTTGCATTTTCATATACTTAGGTGGTTGGAGAAAACTCCCATCTTTTATTTTCTGGTTTCACAGCTGCAGTGGTATGCAGCCATGCCCAAATGGCATGAAGAGAGAGAGAGAGAACCAACAGAGAGAGAGAAAGAGTAGTAGGAGCGACAGAATGCTCTAAGGGCTCTTAGGTCCTTTGCCCAGTCCGTGAAATCCCATATCTAACCTTATTCATGCAGCTCTTTCTTTCTGTGAGCAATCCTAGTATCCTTCTAAAAATTCCCTCTTTACTTAAGTAAATTCAAATTGAGGTCTGCATCTGTAACTAAAGAAATGCTACTAAACACAGCTCGAGTTAAAGTAGCTTTAAACCACTGGTTTTATAAACAAACACAGAGCAAAACATTAAAGTGATCCAATCCAAGAACTCTGGTTGTAAAACATGATGCTCTTGTGAGCATGCAAGAGAACCCTAAATCAATGGCCTCTTCTAGCTCAAAGTTAGTGAGGATTGAGGATGGGTTGTTCCTGGGCATCCCCAGAGCCTCCATCCACACCCAAAGAAGATCCTCTCCCCTTAATCTGTAAATCCTGATCAGTTAAATGATGCACCGAGAAACAGGCAACTTTGTAGATGTCAATAAAGTTTATTAGGGATTACAGAGAACATGATTGCAAACCATAGAGGACCTGGAATATCAGATTATTCCCAGATTTTGTTTCCAGAAACACTGAAATGAATGCAGAAAATATGAGTAAAGCACAAATGCAAAGATGTTTTTACCCATTAATGGGAGGTTGTAAAGCTAAAATAATGCAAAAAGCCAGAATCCATAAAATGATTATGGATTACAGTATCATTAGGACAGGCCCAGTTCTTCTAGACACAATAGTCTCATTTCATGCTTTTTTTATGACAAAGGAATGGAAAGATTAAAAATCACTGCTGAAGCTGTTCTCGTGACAGAGACATTTAGAGTGACAGATCACAGCCCCTATATATCTAAAATATGATCTTGATTGGAGAGCCATAAAACATCCTTCCAGAAGTTCACTGCTTGCAAGCCTAAAATCATTAAAGTCAAATAGCTAGATAGCTATAGATAAAATCCTACTGAAAAATAGCCTAGGAAATCCAGAAAATAATGTTACAACCTATGAACTCCCCAAACTATCATCAAAGAGCAGAGAAATAAAATTATTTGATCCCCATGAGAACCTAAAGCTCAAGGTGAGGTGATGTCTAATATTGACTGTTGAGACAGACTCCAGGTCCCTCACCTGGATAAAGACCTTCCATGCGTCACCTAAATATTGGCTTCATGGCTCACATGGGAGGTTCTGTACTTTAAAGGGCAGGAAAATAGAAAAATAATAATGATAGCAACAATTTTGATACCTTTTTTCTATATCCATTTATCCAAAAGGCTGGGCACAGAGCCTATCTCATTTATTCCTCATATCAGCCTGTGAGGAAAATGTTCTCTTTGTTTAAAGATGAGAAAATGGAGCTCTGAGGTCCTCAGCTAATAAGTGGTAGAATCCAGATATGAACCATAACTGTTTGACTTCAAAGCCCGACTCTCACCAGCACTCTCCATAACCCCTAATGAAATACTCATCATTTTATAACAACAGACATCAGTACTTAATAAATACCCAATGAATCAATAGCGTTAAGTCTAAAGTCCTCAAAGCCATCTGCAATATGCTCCTATTTTGATGGTATTCATTCCCATGGCCCCTTTTTGTGGAATTACCACCGTCACAAGAAAGTGCTGGAAAAGAAGCTTAAAATTTAGGATCTGAGAACAGAAGGGTAAAGTGACTTTCCCAAAGTGACTCACTAAGGATTGGAGAGGTACTGGGCTGTCTAGGTTTGTCAGAATAGAGGGCATCCGGAAGAAGTTAGTGAGGATAAAGAAGCAAAGACTGATTATAGCCAAATTATAAACGGGCTTGGATGACCTTGATCCTGAAAGCAATAGCGAGATATTGAATGGGTCCAGAGTAAATGAGTAACAAAATTGGAGCCATATGTGAGCAAACGTCCAATAAACGCTTTTGAATGATTGAGGGGTGTCAGACTGGATCCCATATGGCACTCCTAAATGAGGATAATTTGAGGAGGCTTTACTTACAAAGGACTAATTACGTAAGGGAGGGCAAAGTGTAGGGAAACTACAAGGAGAGTGCAGAAACTCAAGGCTATTCCAGCAGAGCTCTACTAGCTTGAAGGGAAAAGACGGAGGAGTTACTCAAATCCAGAGGGAGAGAAAGTTGTGCAACCAATGCTACCCAGAAATGAGTTGTGACCTTCTGCCCCAGATAGCTACAGGTGGCTTCACAAGAACAAACACTCTGATCTCACTCTCTCTCCCTTCCATCTCCTGCCAAGGCTCCCCATTGGACAGACCCAACAGACAGCCAGAGTACATAGGAACCCCTTCAAGAATTTGTACCGGTCAGCCTCCGAGGTAGAAAGCAGAGATAAGAGAGTAGAAAGGGGATATGGAAGCACAAACAGAAGATATCTGGCTCAAAGTCTTCCAAATAATGGAGAACATTCTATTGCAGTAGGGTGTACAGACAACTTTAATTATCTGTATTAACAGACAATGAAGAGCAAGAAGAAACAGTGATAGAACAGCTGAAATTACTACCAGTGTACAAGATACTTTATTCCCAGTGATTATGTAACATAATTATATTTATTTTTAAACATCAGGTTCATTTATATTGTATTTCAAGTCTCTACAAGTATACCAGCTATTAAGATGGGAGGTAAAGGTAGGGATGGAGAAGAATCAAGACTGGCTCAAAAGTTACACAATATGATTTGACCTAGTGTGAAAAATTAACTAAGAATTATTCACAGTAGACAACTGAGCATGGATAGTTAAGAATTAACTTCACTTGAAACCACATATTGATATTAATAGTTTAATATGATATTTGAACAATTACATCTTTCAAGTTCATAACAGAAAAGAAAGCTCCCATAAACAAAAACTTTAGTGCTTCCTAATCAGGAGCTAAGTGATTATACTTTATTTTTATTTTACATCATTTAATTAGATACTTGGTTCAGTTTCTGAGACACTGACTCTGCACATGGGTATCCATGGGTTACACTTTTATGCCACTGGTAAGCACACTGGCTTGTGAAAAGTACAGACCAAGGTTCTATATTTAGCTCTGCCACTAACTGATAAAATTAAAATACCCTTGGAAGGCAGCAGGCTTGAGACCTAGTCCCATTTCAACTCTCTGATCTTGGGCAAGTCTTTTGACCTTTTCAAGCTAATATCTTTGCCCTATCCAACCTCTCATAGAAAATATATTGAACACTTACTACTTTCCAAGTACCATTTTTACCTCCCCTACTTATCACAGCAACCCAAGAAGTAGGTACTCCTGTTATCTCCATTTTACCAATGAGAAAATGACTCTCGTTAATTTAGGTTAAGTAACTTACCTGTAATCTTGCAGCTAGTAAGTGATAAAATCAGAATTTAAACCCAGACCCTAGCCTGACTCTACACCATGTACTATACTATTACGTCCCTATACCACAGTAATCTTTTGGAGTTCAAATGAAAGAACATATGTTAAAGTACTGTGTAAATGTAAAGTATTTAAAAATACACAGATTTTTGTCTAATAAAGTCCAACATCCATTACTGTTCCTTGAGTATAACTTTTCAAACAGATTTTTCTCTTCACTCTTCACAAATATATCTTTATTGTGTATTAATGGTTTTCAGTCTTCCTGTGATTGAGGTAAAATTTTCAAATACTAGATTGTGTGACAGTATACTGAAAGTCATTAAAGGGTGAACCCTGGCTGAAATAAAAAGGAAGATAAGAAAACTAAAAATTATACCCTTTCCAATAATATCAGAGTATTTATTTAGTTGCGCTTGAGATTTAAGTCACTGTATCAGTATAACCGCTGACTTGCATAAACGCCAAAGAAACACTTTCTCCTACACCAATAAGCATGCAACATTTCAGTGGCATGACCTTGGTGTTCTGCTATGTGTCTGAATTCTTACTACAAATTTTCTCTCTCTGAACCTGCTCAGCCCACTTTTCCGCAGAACAAACATTATAAAACAGAATAATCCCTAGTTGTACACATTGATCAAACACGGAAGCCTAAAGAAGGCATGCTGTTTGAAAAGCACTGTCAAATGTTATGCAGATATTTGTTCTCATCTATAGCTCAAGTCTGCTCCCCTTCCAGTTCCTCTTTTGTTGGATACAGGAAGCGAATTCCCTTTTGCACAGGCAATATGCCTAGGTCAGCCTTCTTCTCCTCATAATAAAGGGAATTATTCTACTTCTTAGTCTCTGTCAAGGCCACAGAAGACCACACAGTTCAGTCTACATATAGAGTCCCACACCGTCATCCTTCCAGCAGGCAGCAGTAGCTAACTCGAGAGAAAGAGCAGTAGGATGGGTCCCCGAGCAGATGACCACCTGCCCAAAGTCCCAGCCTCTATCTAGGTCAGATGTTATTGCAATATGTGACCAGTAAAGTCACATGGAGTCTGAGTAACACCAATTTAGTCAACTTCTTTATTTCAGTTGTCCAGCTCAAAAAAACCTGGGAGACTTGACACATTTCCTAGTTTCTTGTTCACCAAACAAAACGATAAATGAAAATAAAAAGTCTACAAACTCTCCTGTCTCTCACTCATAAACCAAAACAAATAAAGACATATTCCTTGCGCCTGAATGGTGGGTGTGTGTAAGATGGGGAGAAAATAGAATAAATATATTAACCTAATCTGGTTAAACAAAATCGTGTTTTCTATTCTGATAATAATGCGGACTGGTTCATCCAATTCATTTAAATTGAGTGCCTCCTGTGTATTCAGTTCAGGGGACTGTAAAATCTAAATTGCATCCCTATCCCCTAGAATATTAAGATGTACGATGCTTATAAAAATAGCCAGATGGGGAGGCTAAAGAATATGGATGATGAATACTCTAAAGACTACAGCACATAAATTTAGGAATTTTCTTATAGCCTAGAGTATTGGGGAAGGGTTTGCAGCACAGGTATGGCAACCTGGTTTTAAAAGACAGAATTTGGATTGGGAAAAGGGATAAGGATTTTCTGGGTTGTCATGCAGACGGTGAAAAGATAATAGCAGAGAGCACATCAGTACCCTGGGAAAATTTAGTTGGCACCAGCAAGTAGAACTAATGAGGATAACGAAAGTGAATAAAAGAATCTAGTGATGATCCAACCGAAATAATCTCAGTACTAAACGTTGATAATGGGAGAAACAGAATAGAGAAAATAAATAGAAATGGGACTTCACAAAAAACCCTCACCATTCGCTCACCCTTGCCTGTAACATCCATTCTTTCTTCCACCAAATCAGTACTATGGGATCCTAACATTCCACTTGGTATGATCAGACTTTAAATATCTACATTAAATTCCTTCTTTCTCCTCCAGATACAATTAAGGTATTGAATGTCAGTTTGAGAGTCCATAACTAATCTTAGGCAGTCACTCAGTGTAGAAAAGACATATGATATCTGTGCTCACCAATGAGAAAAAGGCTATGCTGGTTAACAGAGAAGATAGTCCTCTCTTTTAAGACGAACCTGAGGCAAATAGTGCTGCCATGTTTAGAAACAATACAAGAACAAAATATTTTTAAAATAATGCTGCTGATTGAGTGGAGTAATTACTAAATGCAGAAAGTAAATATCTCACAATGGGGAAACACTAAGGGATCTCTTCCAACTCTCCCTAAACTGAACCAATTTAAAAAGTTTCTGGGAGCCTGAACCAAGATGGCAGAGTAGAAAGACACGCTCTCACTCCCTCTTGTGAGAAACACCAGAATCACAAGTAGCTGCTGGACAATCATGGACAGGAAGACACTGAAACTCACTAAAAAAGGTAACCCACATCCAAAGGCAAAGGAGAAGCCACAATGAGATGGCAGGAGCAGTGCAATCAGAGCAAAATCTAATCCCATAACTGCTGGGTAGGTGACTCACAGACTGGAGAACACTTATACCACAGAAGTCCACCCACTGGAGTGAAGGTTCTCAGCCCCACGTCAAGCTTCCCAATCTGAGGGTCTGGCAATAGGAGGGGGAATTCCTAGAGAATCAGACTTTGAAGCCTAGTGGGATTTGATTGCAGGACTTCGACAGGACTGGGGGAAACATAGACTCCACTCTTGGAGGGCACACACAAAGTAGTGTGCACAGTGGGAACCAAAGGAAGGAGCAGTGACCCCAGGGAAGACTGAACCAGACCTACCTACTAGTGTTGGAGGGTCTCCTGCAGAGGCAGAGGGTGGTTGTGGCTCACCATGGGGACAAAGACACTGGCAGCAGAAGTTCTGGGAAGTACTCCTTGGCGTGAGCCCACCCAGAGTCTGCCATTAGCCCCACCAAAGAGCCCAGGTAGACTCCAGTGTTGGGTTGCCTCAGGTCAAACAACCAACAGGGAGGGAACCCAGCCCACTCATTAGCAGTCAAGCAGATTAAAGTTTTACTGAGCTCTTCCCACCAGAGCAACAGTCAGCTCTACCCATCACCAGTCCCTCCCATCAGGAAACCTGCACAAGCCTCTTAGATAGCCTCATCCACCAGAGGGCAAACATCAGAAGCAAGAAGAAATACAATCCTACAGCCTATGGAACAAAAACCACATTCACAGAAAGAGAGACAAGATGAAAAGGCAGAGGGCTATGTACCTGATGAAGGAACAAGACAAAACCCCAGAAAAACAACTAAATGAAGTGGAGATAGGCAACCTTCCAGAAAAAGAGTTCAGAATAATGATAGGGAAGATGATCCAGGACTTCAGAAAAAGAATGGAGGCAAAGATCGAGAAGATGCAAGAAATGTTTAACAAAGACCTAGAAGAATGAAAGAACAAACAAACAGAGATGAACAATACAAAAACTGAAATGATAACTACACTAGAAGGAATCAATAGCAGAATAACTGAGGCAAAAGAACAGATAAGTGACCTGGAAGACAGAAGGGTGGAATTCACTGCTGCAGAACAGAATAAAGAAAAAAGAATGAAAAGAAATGAAGACAGCCTAAGAGACCTCTGGGACAACATTCAACACACCAACATTCGCATTATAGGGTTCCCAGAAGGAGAAGAGAGAGAGAAAGGACCAGAGAAAATATTTAAAGAGATAATAGTCGAAAACTTCCCTAACATGGGAAAGGAAATAGCCACCCAAGTCCAGGAAGCACAGCGAGTCCCATACAGGATAAACCCAAGGAGAAACATACCGAGACACATAGTAATCAAATTGGCAAAAATTAAAGACAAAAAAAAATTATTGAAAGCAGCAAGGGAAAATGAAAAATAACATACAAGGGAACTCCCATAAGGTTAACAGCTGATTTCTCAGCAGAAACTCTACAAGCCAGAAGGGAGTGGCATGATATACTTAAAGTGATGAAAGGGAAGAACCTACAACCAAGATTACCCTACCCTGCAAGGATCTAATTCAGATTCGATGGAGAAATCAAAAGTTTTACAGACAAGCAAAAGCTAAGAGAATTCAGCACCACCAAACCAGCTCTACAACAAACGCTAAAGGAACTTCTCTAAGTGGGAAACACAAGAGAAGAAAAGGACCTACAAAAAACAAACCCAAAACAATTAAGAAAACGGTCATAGGAACATACATATCGATAATTACCTTAAACGTGAATAGATTAAATGCTCCAACCAAAAGACACAGGCTTGCTGAATGGATACAAAAACAAGATCCATATATATGCTGTCTACAAGAGACCCACTTCAGACCTAGGGACACATTCAGACTGAAAGTGAGGGGATGGAAAAAGATATTCCATGCAAATGGAAATCAAAAGAAAGCTGGAGCAGCAGTACTCATATCAGATAATATAGACTTTAAAATAAAGAATGTTATAAGAGATAAGGAAGGACACTACACAATGATCAAGGAATCAATCCAAGAAGATATAACAATTATAAATATATATGCAGCCAACATTGGAGCACCTCAATACATAAGGCAACTGCTAACAGCTGTAAAAGAGGAAAT
This sequence comes from Globicephala melas, assembly GCF_963455315.2. NCBI lineage: Eukaryota > Metazoa > Chordata > Mammalia > Artiodactyla > Delphinidae > Globicephala > Globicephala melas. The sequence continues at coordinate 75,577,402 of NC_083317.1, read as the reverse complement.
TGACAGTAAAACAATAATAGTGGGGGACTTTGACACCTCACTTACACCAATGGACAGTTCATCCAAACATAAAATTAATAAGGAAACACAAGCTTTAAATGACACTGTAGACCAGATAGATTTAATTGACGTTTATAGGACATTCCATCCAAAAACAGCAGATTACATTTTCTTCTCAAGTGCACACAGAACATTCTCCAGGATAGATCACATCTTGGGTCACAAATCAAGCCTCAGTAAATTTAAGAAAATTGAAATCATATCAAGCATCTTTTCTGACCATAATGCTATGAGATTAGAAATGAATTACAGGGGAAAAAACATAAAAAACACAAACACATGCAGGCTAAACACTACGTTACTAAATAACCAAGAGATCACTGAAGAAGTCAGAGGAAATCAAAAAATACTGAGAGACAAATGACAATGCAAACACGACAATCCAAAACCTATGGGATGCAGTATAAGCAGTTCTAAGAGGGAAGTTTATAGCAATGCAAGCCTACCTCAAGAAACAAGAAAAATATCAAATAAACAATCTAACCTTACACCTAAAGGAACTAGAGAAAGAAGAACAAACAAAACCCAAAGTTAGCAGAAGGAAAGAAATCATAAAGATCAGAGCAGAAATAAATGAAATAGAAACAAAGAAAACAATAGCAAAGATCAATAAAGCTAAAAGCTGGTTCTCTGAGAAGATAAACAAAATTGATAAACCTTTAGCAAGACTCATCAAGAAAAAGAGGGAGATGACTCATATCAATAAAATTACAAATGAAGGAGAAGTTACAACAGACAGCGCAGAAATACAAAGCACCCTAAGAGATGACTACCAGCAACTCTATGCCAATAAAATGGACAACCCAGAAGAAATGGACAAATTCTTAGAAAGGTATAATCTTCCAAGACTGAACCAGGAAGAAACAGAAAATATGAACAGACCAATCACAAGTAATGAAATTGAAACTGTGATTAAATATCTTCCAACAAACAAAAGTCCAGAATCAGATGGCTTCACAGGTGAATTCTATCAAACATTTAGAGAAGAGCTAACACCCATCCTTCTCAAACTCTTCCAAAAAATTGCAGAGGAAGGAACACTCCCAAACTAATTCTATGAGGCGACCGTCACCCTGACACCAAAACCAGACAAAGACACTACAAAAAAGGAAAATTACAGACCAATATCACTGATGAATATAGATGCAAAAATGCTCAACAAAATACTACCAAACAGAATCCAACAACACATTAAAAAGATCATACACCATGATCAAGTGGGATTTATCCCAGGGATGCAAGGATTCTTCAATATATGCAGATCTATCAATGTGATACACCATATTAACAAATTGAAGAATAAAAACCATATGATCATCTCAATAGATGCAGAAAAAGCTTTTGACAAAATTCAACACCCATTTATGATGAAACCTCTCCAGAAAGTGGGCACAGAGGGAAACTACCTCAACATAATAAAGGCCATATATGACAAACCCACAGCAAACATCATTCTCAATGGTGAGAAACTGAAAGCATTTCCTCTAAGGTCAGGAACAAGAGAAGGATGTCCACTCTCACCACTCTTATTCAACAGAGTTTTGGAAGTCCTAGATACAGCAACCAGACAAGAAAAGAAATAAAAGGAATACAAATTGGAAAAGAAGAAATAAAACTGTCACTGTTTGCAGATGCCAGGATACTACATATAGAGAATCCTAAAGATGCCACCGGAAAACTACTAGAGCTAATCAATGAATTTGGTAAAGTTGCAGGATACAAAATGAATGCACAGAAAGCTCTGGCATTCCTATACACTAATGATGAAAACTCTGAAAGAGAAATTAAGGAAACAATCCCATTTACCACTGCAACAAAAAGAATAAAATACCTAGGAATAAACCTACCTAGGGACACAAAACACCTGTATGCAGAAAACTATAAGACACTGACGAAAGAAATTAAAAATGATACCAACAGATGGAGAGATATACCATGTTCTTGGATTGGAAGAATCAATATTGTGAAAATGACTATACTACACAAAGCAATCTACAGATTCAATGCAATCCCTATCAAATAACCAATGGCATTTTATATGGAACTAAAAAAAATCTTAAAATTTGTATGGAGACACAAAAGACCCCGAATAACCAAAGCAGTCTTGAGGGAAGAAAACTGAGCTGGAGGAATCAGACTCCCTGACTTCAGACTATACTACAAAGCTACAGTAATCAAGACAATATGGTACTGGCACAAAAACAGAAACATAGATCAATGGAACAAGACAGAAAGCCCAGAGGTAAACTCACTCACCTACGGTGAACTAATCTATGACAAAGGAGTAAAGGATATACAATGGAGAAAAGACAGCCTCTTCAACAAGTGGTGCTGGGAAAACTGGACAGCTACATGTAAAGGAATGAAATTAGAACACTCCCTAACACCATACACAAAAATAAACTCAAAATGGATTAGAAACCTAAATTAAGACCTGACACTATAAAACTCTTAGAGGAAAACAGAGGAAGAACGCTCTTTGACATGTATCACAGCAAGATCTTTTTTGATCCACCTCCTAGAGTAATGGAAATAAAAACAAAAATAAACAAATGGGACCTAATGAAACTTCAAAGCTTTTGCATAGCAAAGGAAACCATAAACAAGATGAAACTATAACCCTCAGAATGGGAGAAAATATTTACAAACGCATCAACGGACAAAGGATTAATCTCCAAAATATATAAACAGCTCATGCAGCTCAATATTACAAAAACAAACAACCCAATCAAAAAATGGGCAGAAGACCTAAATAGACATTTCTCCAAAGAAGACATACAGATGGCCAAGAAGCACATGAAAAGCTGCTCAACATCACTAATTATTAGAGAAATGCAAATCAAAACTACAATGAGGTATCATCTCACACCAGTTAGAATGGGCTTCGTCAGAAAATCTACAAACAACAAATGCTGGAGACAGGGTGGAGAAAAGGGAACCCTCTTGCACTGTTGGTGGGAATGTAAACTGATACAGCCACTGTGGAGAACAGTATGGAGGTTCCTTAAAAAACTAAAAATAGAACTACCATATGATCCAGCAGTCCCACTACTGGGCATATACCCATAGAAAACCATAATTCAAAAAGACACATGCACACCAATGATCATTGCAGCACCATTTACAATAGACAGGTCATGCAAGCAACCTCAATGCTCATCGACAGACGAATGGATAAAGAAGTTGTGGTACATATATACAATGGAATATTACTCAGCCATAAAAAGGAACGAAATTGGGTCATTTGTTGAGACGTGGATGGATCTTGAGACTGTCATACAGAATGAAGTAAGTCAGAAAGAGAAAAACAAATATCGTATATTAACGCACATATGTGGAACCTAGAAAAATGGTACAGATGAACCGATTTGTAGGGCAGAAATCGAGACACAGGTGTAGCGAACATGTGGATACCAAGGCGGGAAAGCCGCGGGGGTGTGGGGTTGTTGATGTGATGAATTGGGTGATTGTGATTGACATGTATACACTGATGTGTATAAAATGGATGACTAATAAGAGCCTGCTGTATAAAAAAATAAATAAAATAAAATTCAAAAATAAAAAAAAAATTTTAAAAAGAGAGAACAGATGAAAAGCCAAAACTGATTATTTTATTCCTAGTGACATTTTATATGTTAACTAATGATTTTATAAATTTTTCAATTGATTATATTGGATTTGATAGGAATATAATAATATAAGCAGTACTTAATACTAATGTTTGTCTCGTCCTTACCGATATTTACCCCTTAAATTATCATTTCTCATGTCAAATTTCATGTGCTATTTCTAGAATAATATTAATAGTGGAGATGGTAGGCATTACTATCTAATTCTTATTCTAGATATGAAAATAAAACTTTTAATGTTTTACCATTAAAAAAAAATAAAGATTCTGCCCAAAGTCCCAATCACTAGCAATATGGGACACAGCAAAAGTCATCTAGAGTCACGCTGTATGTACTCTATGTTTTAAGAAAAAAAAAAGAGGTCAGTACATTTTGAAATTTAGAAAGGAATCCAAGGCAGTTTATCTTCTGACATTTGCCAATTGCTATTGATTGATCAAAGTGTTTTCTTTGTCTACATGTTGAGCTAACACATTAATTACTCCAATATCCACTTAAAATTAAATCAGAGGAGATGGCATTATAATTGGTTAGATCTAATCAGGGAAGCAGGGAAGAGTAGCACTGTTTAATGCTCCATATGCTTAATTTATTTTTCTAAAGCAACATGCTGAATTGAACCTCTTCCCAAAAATGAAATAACTATACTGCTGATAGACGAAATTTTTCATTCACTGCATGTCTTACTCAGAATGCAGTATATAACAGAAATTTCACTTCAGAGGCCTCTAGGGTTTGCTGAGTAATGACTTCATCAGCAGTCTCCAAAACAAATTTCATATAAAGGTATTCTGACATGAATTTAAAAAAAAAAACTCTTTGAAATGGGAAAAAGCATACATAGCTTGAATGGTTTACAAAATATAATTTATCCTGATGCATAGTAGACGCTGTTTTTTCTTTTCAGTACCCACTGGACAGCAAAACTTTTGTTTTGATAGGATTTACCATTATCCCCCAGGTTTAGGGCTAAATCCTAATAATCTATATCAGTCAAGGTAATCCTACCCATTTTGTTTCTTTAAGATAAACTAAGTCTATACCAATTAATGAATAACAATTCTCCAGTCACAGAGATTTTTAAAAATTTTTGTTCAGTTATACACAAACAGTCCCACTAGATAGTCCCAGTTTGCTTCAAGCAGCATCCTATGACCACAAATGGAAGCAGCCTAAGAATAAAGGCATCAAAACTGTAGATGGCTGAGCAAGAGATGAAGAGAAGTCAGGTTCTTGATGAGAGTTATATCACTCGACCAACCAACCCTGCAGTCTGTCTACTTCTGGATTTTTTAGTAAAATGAGCCAGGTAAACTCCTTGGTATTTAAGCCACCTACCACTACACCATATGTGATGCTCAATTCTTCTCAGAGTCTGTACTTCATCAGAGGCCAAGAAAATGAATCTTAAACTCTGATGAGCATATTTTTATTTGTTTAAATATGAAGAGGCAAAGAGGCCAGATGAAGAAGGTAGGATGATTTTAGAAGTTGCAACCAATGGGGTCCCTTGGGCCCAAGAGCTTAATACTATGTCATTATCAGATACCAACCTCACCACTGCTGAGAATGGTGAAGACACTGTACCTCACTATAGGGATCATTATGAGTTTCCAAATTTGACATCTGAATCTCAGTCATAGAAGAGATTGCATCCTTAGTGCTTTAGCATCTGAAAGGAACTAAACAAAATGCATGTGAGAAAAACAACATATATAAACATATTTATATACTATATAATTTTTTATTAAATGAGGATCTCTTTAGAGGACTAAAAATTCAATTGAGAAGAGGACAGGTACCATGGCAAAGAAGAAAAACATGGAATATGAATCTTAACATATGGTTAAATTCCTGACTGTTCCCTGTAGCCTTGTGACCTTGTGCAGATTACTAAAGCTTTCCAAGACTATTCCCCTCAGCAGTTAAAGAAAAGGATAATGACATCATTTTCAAAAACTATCAATAGTTGGATAAAGAAGATGGTCTGTGTGTGTACACACACACACACACACACTCACAATGGAATACTATTCAGACATAAGAAAGAATGAAACAATGCTATTTGCAGCAACATGGACAGACCTAGAGATTATCATAGCAAGTGAAGTAAGTCAGACAGAGAAAGATAAATATCATATGCTATCACTTATATGTGGAATCTAAAATATGATACAAATGAATTTATTTACAAAACAGAAACAGACTCACAGACAAGGAAAACAAACTTGGTTATCAAAGGGGAAAGGGGGTGGGGGAGGGATAAAGTAGGAGTTTGGGATTAGCAGATACAAACTACTATACGTAAAATAGATATACAACAAGGCCCTACTGTATAGTACAGGGAACTATATTCAATATCTTTCAATAAACCATAATGGAAAAGAATATGTATATATCTATATACATATATAATTGAGTAACTCTGCTGTATACCAGAAGCTAACACAACTTTGTAAATCAACTATACTTCAATAAGTTAAAAAAAGCTATCAATAAAATGATGTGAGATAATGTGAAAGAGCTTAATAAATTATTATTTACATGATATGATTTCCTCAAAATGAGTAGTATCTAACCTGGTTGGAAAGACAATATGTGCATGGTAAAACAGTGACTGACTCATTTCCATGTTCAAAGTTTTCAACTTTCCATTGCCTAAAGAATAAGGTATAAATACTTTAGAATAGGATTTATAATCTTGTACAGTCTACAACCTGGCTGCAATTTATGTTTCCAGTCTCGTTTCCTACTACTCCTCTTTACAAGCTCTAATTGCCAAGGAACCTGCAGTCCTTCATCCCTAAGCACCCCATTGTTCTCCGCCTTCCTCGCACATAGCCACTTAGATGATTTGTTCTTGTTATTCCTCCTCTAAGGATCCTCCCTTTCTGCCTACATAAAATCTGCCCATGTCTCAAAGCCCAGTTCAAATGCCACCTCCTTCATGGGGGTTCACACACCATCACTAATTGTAATCCCTTATTCTCTAAACTCCTACTGCCCTTTATATGTAACTTGCTTGTCCTTGCAGCGAACAAAGTGAAACAACAACAAAAAAATTTTACGTAATGGTTACAGGTGATTCACCTTATTTCCTTAGTAGACTACGAACCCCCTATGGGCAGAATTATGTCTCATGTGGTTCCATCTCCTTGAGATGCTAAAATGAAACAGTTCACAAATAAGTATTTAGTTAATATCAGTTCAATTAACATACACATAAAAGAAGGAGAAATGACTCTTAAAATACAGGGATGAATTAATGTTATAAGCTACGTATGTAAACGACGAAAATAATTCACACTACAGAGTGATCACTGCAGAGTCAATTGCCAACGAGTAGAAGTGTGGTTAAGGCATAGCTTGAGAGAAGGATAGTATTTGGGTAAATTGACAGGAAGTTGAAAGGCATTCCAGGTAGGAAAAAAAAAAAGAAAAAAATATATATATATAAACACACATACACATGCAGTAGCCTAGAGGAGAAATTAGTTTCTCGTATGTGGCAAAGGCAAAGAAGCAACCCTGTAACAGTCACATGGGCTATGCTAAATAGCAACAGGAAATAAGAATTGTTGTAAGGCCAAACTATGAATAAACCCAAAGTTTAAGGCTTTGGCCTTTTTACTCTAGATATGAGGGAGCCATTCCATTCTTAAGAAGTCACATGTAGCATAATACACATTGTAAAGAAAAAAGTTTTAATGATATGTGATTTATTGATAACAAAGGAAAATAAAGTGAAGTATTAAAGGTAAATCCAAGAATTTGAGCCTAGAAAATTGAAGAACTGATTATATCCCTCATATAAATGAAGAATACCCACAAGTGTCCCAGTTAAGTAGGTGAGATAGCAAACTCTAGCTTGATCTTGTTGAATCAAAGAGGCAGGGCATCTAGGAGAGAACTGATACTGTAACAGCCAGTGTACCCCTGAGGGAGCTCTCTCTGTTATCACCACTGAGGTGCAAAGATTCTAATTTCCATGCCAAAGAACACCCAACCATCAGATACAAGGAGATCATTCCATTCCTCTAAAAAAAGAGATATCTGTTTTTATTGATCTAGAACTTGCTCTAGAACCTGTTATAAATATAGAATCTGAAACACCACACAGACCCTTCAATCCAGGTTCACATATGATAGAAGTATAAGTGATGCTGACCACCTGTCACACCTCCCCACAAAAAGCAAAACACAGCCTGTTGTTCTACTTTCATTACTCTCTAATGTGAAATATTCATTATATACAAAATTAATTTTTGGAATGTAAATATCTCTGGGAGGTGGGATTCTCCTTTAAACTAATATCAAAGCAAGTGGTTGGCCGAGAGAGCTAGAATGGGAAAAGTGCAGGTTTCTCTGGGTGGAAGGAGAGGACAGTTGCTGCAGAGGCAGATAAATGGTTAAGAGCTCACTCACTGCTGAATGAACGGGTCCACCTTAAACAGCTCTAGGGGATGCTATTCATATTGTATTTATGTGAATGGCATCTCCTGGAGCACAATTCCAGAAAACCGTCTGTATGGTGTCCCCAGAAATGTTAGCCCTCCCCCAGACCAAAGCTCAGTTCAAAGACAACAATGCATTTACTAGAGAGTTTCATAATACTTGTATTTTTATTTTAAGCCCACATGTTTCAAGACAGGTCTAGAACCCCACCTACCATAGTCAATGCCCAGGTATTTGGGAGTTGAAACATAGTTGGATCTTCTAGTATACTGTTCTTAAATTAGGTAAGGGGCAGGGTAAGCAGTGTCCATGAGAATTTAAATTTAAAATTTTATATGTATACACACAAACATATCTATATCCACATATACTATATATAAAAATCGATGTGTTTGTATATGTATCTATATATTTGCAGGTAGACATATTCCAGGGCATCTGGATGATGACTTTATAACTGATTATTGATAAAAAATTTTGGAACAAATGTTTCTGATTTTGATTATGATCTGTTTCACTCAAAGTAAAGGTTAAATCAAATTACCATGCAGCCAATAAAAGTTGTTTGTGCTAGTTTAAACAGAGAAAAATGGCGTAATCATCTGTCTTTTGAAAACTCAAAAGTACTTGTGTCTCAGCAGTAAGAAGACATTTTATTTTGCTGGCAGATGTATTACTGAAATCCCAGCTTTGAGCATACCACAATGCAACAACTCATTCACAGTAAGAATAAATAGCAAATGTGCAATAAGAAATTTCTCTCTTCCCAATTCCAGCAACTAGTTCACATAACATAATGTGGTTTTCAGTAATATTGCCTTTATCTTCAAGTGGAATAAAAAACAATTTTGGAGTGACAGGTAATTAAATTTAACATTTTAGAGTTTCTAGCAAGCAGAGATTTGGTTAAGGTCAAATACTTTCAGTTAACAAACAAAACCAAGAAATTACTAATTCTATTCAATATACTTATGTGAACAGGTATTATCTGCATAAGAATTATTGAAATAAAAGCACAGAAACATTAAATATAGAACTGAATCTGAACTGAGGCAATTTTATGTCATCAAAATATCACATATAACATTAAATGAATAGTATTAATTTGAACTGAACTACTTTTGTATAGACTTGTTTATAACTTAATTTGTAAATTAATTTTCATAATTTTATAAGAGCTATAAACAAGAGACATTTATGCCCATATATATTTATTGTACAATATACTTTATTATATTATATACTATAAATATATATTTATTTTTCTATATTATATATATATTTAATGTAATAAAAATAAATTGCACTGAATGGCCATTAAAACAGTTTTTCATTATGGAGGTGAGCACCTTACCTAAATTTGAGAAGTATTGCTCTAGAAGATCTAGGTCCAAAGAATTCAGCACCAAATCAACATATGAAAGACACAAATCTTTCAAGTCCTCTTATGCAATGATCTACTCATTCACAGTTATAGAATGCTTACTGTGTGTTAGACATCGAAGTTTTATCAGTGATCAAGACAGACATGTTTCCTATCGTTAGGGAGCTTAAAATCTAATAAGTGAGACAGATATTAACATACGAATAAGTAACTTTTAACAATTCAAACTGCATTCAGTGTATGGTATGAATAAAGAGGGTACTATGATAAAGAGTAACTTGGAGGACCAGCTGAGACTAGATGACCAGTGGGAGCCTCTTGGAGAACATATCAAGATGATCTCTAGATGAAAGAACAAGCCATCTAAACAGAGAGTGGACACAGGCAGCAAGGGGAATTATTCCTGAGGAGGGAATTAAAATTTATAAAACTCTGCTGTAGGAAAAGTTTGGCATGTTCCAGGAAGTAAAAGAAGAAGAATGTGTCTGGAAAATAGTGAGCTGGGGAAGAATGGGATAAGATGAGGGTGCAGAGGTAGGCAAAAAGCATCATTCAGAGTCCTGAAAGCCATATTAGTTCTTATTTTATTCTTTATGTAACAGAAAGCCACTGAGGAGTACAAGCAGTGGAAAACATGACCTAATTTATATTTTTAAAATATCAGGCTGAAGTGGGTAAAATAGCTATATATGCCATTGACAAAACACCATAGACTCCCAGTTGGACAAGGATGCAGCATCCTTCACTTGGACCAAAACTGCCTTAAAAGAAATGGGAACCAAAGTAGTGTTTACAAGTGTGCATTTTGTTTTAATTTTGAGTCGCCAAAGTTATTAAAATTATGAAACGTTACCTAAAATATCTGAGTTTTCTGCAACTCTGGAATTTATTTTTAATTTCTGGAAAATCCAGTAATATGTAGCCTGCATGCCTGCCTAAAACCAGTTGGCTGGATGGAGCTGATTAGCAGCTGCTCCATTTCTCCATTTGGAAAGTTCTGTAATTTCCTGTTTGTCACAGTTCTCCCCCATTGCCTAACTACTAGCCTACTTCATTCACTTTTCCCACCTGCTAGATGTATCTAGATGGAATTATTTTGTCACATCCTCTTAGATACTACAGCAACTAACAGGCACAGCCCTTGGGAGCTGTCCCTAGTGCTGACTCAAAACTGGTATAGGGCTTCCCTGATGGCGCAGTGGTTGAGAGTCCGCCTGCTGATGCAGGGGACACGGGTTCGTGGCCCGGTCTGGGAAGATCCCACATGCCACGGAGCGGATGGGCCCATGAGCCATGGCCACTGAGCCTGCGCGTCCGGAGCCTGTGCTCCGCAACGGGAGAGGCCACAACAGTGAGAGGCCCACGTACCGCTAAAAACAAAACAAAACAAAAAAAAACTGGTATAGATCATACCTGACCTGACCTTTGGTCATTTACCAACCCCTGATTCTTTGTCCATTTGTCCTTCCAACACCACACCCAAACATGAAATACTAACTTATTGTATATCATGTGCAACCTCTTGGTTTGAGATTAGCTGAAGCCTAAGTTTCTAGTTGTATCCCTTTTACTTCATCTGCTTAGAAAGCACAGCCATTTTGTTGCCATGAAAAACTCCATGAATAAAACATGCTTCTAAAAAAATGTAGAAGCATTAGGTCAGACATTTTAATTTGTTCGTTGCTCTACCTCCAGTACCCATAACAGTGGCATATGGTAAGCTTCTCAGTAAATATTCTGTTAAATTAGTGAACAAATGTTAGGGTATCAGGCACTCAGCCTGGGACTTCCCTGACGATCCAGTGGTTAAGACCCCACGCTTCCAACGCAGGTTTGATCTCTGGTCAGGGAACTAGGACCCCACATACACATGGCATGGCAAAATTAAAAAGTAAATATATTAGTAAATAAGCTCTATAGACACTCAGCTTAGTATTATGCTTTGGACATATGGGGTTATAAACTGGAAAAACATGGTTGTACTCTGTGATAAAATCTCCATATTATTAAGAGTATAGTCTATAACACTTACCTCCCCAAATACCCCCAATTACTTAATTGTGAGCTATAGCTTTTAGCTCACATGTTGTCTTCCTAAGCCTATTTATATTATGGATCTGTAACATCCCTAAGAATAATGAAATTTGTCCATTAATTACCTCTTGATAAAAGCAACAGTTCTATTGGTTCTACACATAATTTTAAAACAGACCAATGGACACTGTAATTATGAAACAATCTGGGGAACACTTCCTAATATGGAAACATTTCACTCATCGCTAATAATCACATATGAAAATAGAGTTACCCAAATATTGCTGAACTCAGGTCTGAATTGTGCCTTCCAACCACATTCACATTCCTTCTCTCTTCTTCCTCTCTGTGAGCAAAACTTCTTGGACAGAGCAGATATTCATTACACTCAGTGTAAAATGAAATTCTCCCAGTCCATTAGCTCTTCTTGTATCAATATCACATTGGAGATGACACAGTTATGATTCTGTTCTTTCTCTTTGGTTCCATCCAATACAGAAAACTTTAGCCCTTGCTAAATTAATAATGCCACCATGCCACCAAACAAAATAATGAACAAACAGCCTGTAGAAACAGAAGTATACTTTGTGAACCTTAATTGAATAAGCACTTCACTTTGTTGCTGGTAGGAAATAAATTGTCAGGAAACCAATTTTATAGACTGACCTGATTTCTAAGACTAGCTTAAAACAAAAAGAACCACATATGAATATTTTTCTCTTTTTAGGGCAATACATACAAGTTTTTGAAACAACATCTGAATCAATGTTCTGTCCTTCTGTGCACTAACTCAACTGATTTCACGAGAAATTTTTCACAAACCAACAACTGCAGGTTAGAGATAGAAATAAAGTCACATGAAAGACCAAATTGGAGCTATTTTGGACCTGTTAAGCCTTATGATGGGATGTTTTAATTTATGCATCATAGAAATCTCTTTACACCACTCTGCCTGTAATTGCAGCAGCTCACAATGCTTGCTTGCTCTTTAGTTTCACTTTATTCTAGAAAAGCTGGTAAAAATTCACTTTATGTAACTGAAAAGTTGCAAAGGCAAGATCACTTTAAGAGATATTATCTGATTATTTTTACTCCATCATCTCAAGAATGACAATAATAATAACAAAAACAACAGTAATAATAAAAAGCCCTGGTGAATTTCAAATCATCAAATGGAATGATATACTTATTTTCTCTATAAAATGTCCAATTATCCCATGTGAAAATAAAAATGGTATATTACATAAAACTTCATCCCCTAGCCCATTCTTCCCTCTGGGGCCACTATTGCAATGGAAGACTTATTTAACTGCCTTTTTAATATCCATTTCATCTTTGCTAGAGAGTTCCAGTGTTCTCAGGGCAACAATGTGCTTAGTCTCAAGCAACGGATGGTTACCAATATAAGATAATCTTAATATTGTACTATGCCCCAATTTCCCAGCCTCACTTTCAGCTAGGGGTCACCCACTTTTACTAATTGGTGGAAGTCTTTGCTGGGATGTTTGGGAAACTTTTACTCCCTTGATGAAAGAGAACTGATGTGGCTGGCATCATTCTGTCACCATTTGTTTAGAATTTAGACTTGATATCTGGAGCTACAGCAACTACCTTTAGACTATAAAGAGCAAGTAAGAATATAAATGGCAACATGCTAAGGATGCCAAAGTGCAAAGACAGCTCCTAGATCCTAAAAGCCTTTGTTGAGTTTTGAGTGAAAGCCAGCCTACTCCCAGACTTCTTAGTATTTGAGAAAAGTCAATCCATCTGATTAAGACACTTACTGAAGTTTTCAGTGACTTGCAGCTGAATGCCTTTCTGATACAATTATCTTTCTGTAAAATAGTTCAGGAGTTCTCAAAAATATCCCCTTTCTCCTTGTCTCTCTCTCCAAATCTACATTCCACTATAGCTCTCAAACACGGTATATTCCTGCCACCTAAATTGCTCATCACTCTGAATTCTCTCTGCAGCGCATCAGGCATGGGTCTTTCTAAATGAGCCCTCCTCTGTCAGTAAAGTCTTTTGTCATCCTTATTTCTCCTCATCAAAAGCTATGTTAGTATAGGCATATTCCATGACTCAGCAAATCTACTCCTAGGACTATTCCCAACAGAAATGCATATATACGTCCACAAAAAGAGATACAAGACTGTTCATAGCAGCACTGTTCATAATGACTACAAACTGTAAACAACCCAAATGACCACCAACAGTAGAATGGATAATAAATATGTGGTATATTTACAGCAAAAGAAAAAAAAAAAAAGAACAAACTAGAACTACAGCTACAAGCAACAATGTATAAGTCTCACAAACATAACATTAAACAAAGCATCCAGAAATTTTAAAAAAGCATACACTGTATTACTTCATTTGAAGTTTTAAAACAGGCAAACTAAACTATAGTGTCAGAGTAAGATAATTGCTGCCTTTGGGAACTGGAAGGAGGCACAGATAGAGTTACAGGGATGCAGGTAATGTTTGGTTTCTAGTCTCCACGATCGTTACATGGGTGTATTCACTTTGTGAAATTATACCAAGTTATATGTTTGTAATTTATGCACTTCTCTATATGTAACATTTAAATAAGTAATCAAAAACAAACAAAAAAGTATACCCATGGCAAAAAATAATCATTAACATAGCTGCATTTCTCCCATAATCCTCTGGTTTCCTCTTTATTTAAATTTAATTTCTTTCTCTCTTATTCCTCCATAGAGTTTTGTCTCTACCTACTTTATAATACATATGCCAGACTGCTTTGTATTAAAGTGTTTGTATATGTAACTCCCTCCAGCCCCGGAAGACTGTGATCTCCCTGAAGGCAAGGATCACATCTGTGTCATCCATCCTTCAATGCAAAGGACAGGAAACATCTCTGAACGGTGTTTTAATTCAAAATAGCTTCTTATGAAATACATGTAGCAAAGATCATTTGTTTGTGTTTTTGAGTTTATATAATCTAATAATATGAAAATTTGAAATTCTGAAGGCAGCTGCTGTGTAGTGGAAGATTCGTTGGATTAAAAATGTAACAACTACATTTGCAAAACTTCACTTGCCACTTGTTTAAGCTGTGGAGATTTAGGCAAGTAACTCCACCTCTCGAAACTGCAGTTTTCTCACCTGAAATATGGGGAAAATAATGTTTGCCTCACAGAAACACTATGTGTCTCAAGAGAGTTGATGCACATAAGTGTTTTCTAAACTCCAAAGCACTACACAAACTAGATGTATTGTTCTTCATTGTCTAGTATTTCCTAGCCTTTTTCATGTCGTGAACATGGCACACCTAGAAAAGTACGATTATTGTACCACACTAGAGTAAAATGACAAGGCTCCTTAGGACTGGAGGACAGAAACTATGCACACTGGGTGGGAAGCTGTATTCTAGAAAACCATTAATTCATTAGCATTAATTCATTAGAACTAAAAATTGTGGCTCAAATGGGATCAAGACTTTAGTCTCTCTTTCAAGTAATATGGGTGTCTCCAATGGTAAACTGATCTCAATCTCAGAAAGTGGGTTATGAGACAGACTGTCCCAAGTACTATCTGAAACCAAACAGTATCATCCATCACATAAAAGCAACCACAACACAAACTCAAATTCTCAAAACCGAGTTTACAATGCTGGGTTTATTTATGTTTATGTGGATCTTTTGGTGGCCCTACAGGAAGAAAAACTCTAAGAAGTCTTTATTTACATCTCACATCTCTAATGAGAATTTGTAAACAACTGATCAATATTTCAGCAGGAAGGAAATACTTATTTCACACTTTCTTAATCACCTCTTCTTGTCAGGAGATCCCTATCATTAGTTAATGTATGAATGTAACCTGATTCATTCATTTTTCTAGCAAATTATTTCTTAATTCTTTCCTCCCTACTTCTCCACGAGAAAGGAAAAAAATCTTAAATATATGTGTGTGTGTGTGTGTGTGTGTGTGTGTGTGTGTGTGTGTGTGTATGAATGAGGGTATGATTTGGTGTTCTTTTTCTTAAATTACTGAGACATCAGTAGTGGGCTGGGGAGGGTAGAGAGGAAGAAATGACTATCATTCATCATTACATAGCAGAGAGTTTGTTGAAAGAGTTCACTTTTTCAATATTCCCCAAAGCGTGGTATGAAAAATTATTTTAGGTGACATCCAGATGAAACCTTTAAAATAAGATGATTATATTAAAATAAGTATTTTTATATTAGAAAAATACCCCAGCACATTAAACTTGTGATTTTACAGATATAATTGCCAAGAAAAGGCTAAATTGATTTTCTTAAGTGTGTTGATTTAAAGGAAAATAATCACAGGGAGCACACAGATATAGTGAAATTACACAGGAAGTGCATGAATTTCTAGAGTTTTGGGCTACTGGGATAGTTGATATTTGCTCCTGACATATCAACAGATGTGACAAAAGTCACTTTAAGGATGCTATCTCCTCTGGGTCAGTTCCAAAAGACTACTCTAATTCATATCTGGGATGGTAGAGATACAAAGTGATGCTGTAAGAAAAAATTACTTCCAGTATAATTGAAAAATAATCATCTCAACATGTGATGATGTGAATTACAAATCTAGGAGACAAATGGAAGTGTGGAGAGTTAGAGCCTGCCCCAGACAATGGATGGCAGAAGTCCAGGGCCCCAGTCTCACTTCTGAGACTGGGTGCCTTTTAGCACATTCCCTCCTAGAACCTCAGCTTGCTCATCTGTAAAAGGACTAAATTGTCTCTAAGGTTCCTTCCAACAGCATCAATCTAGGAGTCAAAGCACAAAACATTAACTCTGCATTAGGAGCACAGTTAGCTGTTAAGTATGACAAATGGACTTATTGTTAACTAAGTGGCCCATAAATTAAATTGTTGCTTCTTGCACTCAATTTATCCACTTATTCAGACCTATGTGTTAAAGAGCTTTATTATTTCACAGTGAATTTCACCCCATTGAAGGAATATATGAAAATTATTCAGAAGCTAACATTTTTTTTTCCCCGTCATTTTGTAGAGAACAAGCTACACAACAGTGACACAGTTCTGACTCCTGGATCAGAATAGAATAACAGAACAACATGTACTCAGGAATTTACCTAAAGATTGAGAATCAAAGGGGCAAGTTTTGTTTTCCTAGGCACCTTGGAACTAAATTCAAAATCTTTTCTACTGCTTAGCATAACCAACCATTATTCACATCTCTGTAACCTTCCCCCAACCTCCATGAGAGCTCTGAAAATGTACTAGCTCTTCCTCACATAAAGTCTTTGATACAAAGTACTGGAGCTAGAAGAGACTTCATAAGGTCATCTATTTCTGCTTCGTATTAGATGTTCAAATCCCTCTGCAATATCTCAATAGTCATACAGCATCTGCTGATACAGTAAGAGTGAATGACTGGAAAGTCATAACCAGCCAGAGTATTCATTGGGTGTTCTCTATACCTGCATTCACTTCCTTTCAAACTCAATCCATCAAACCTACCTCTACTTCCTTGAAATCACCAAAATATCATAGTCTACTTTGATCTTCTCTTCTCTAGGCTAAACATCTTTATGGCCTTTACCTGATCCTTTTAAGTCACGATTTCAAACCCTATTCATACCCTGGTCATCATCTCCTGTGTGTACTCTAGTATAATAATATCCCTTGGAAAACATCCTACCCAAGACCAAATACAATCTTCTCCTTCCCACCTTCAAGTGTCTTGTAACCAGCATGGTGTACAATGGTACAACCTGCTGTATCATTCTATTCCCTCTCTCATTTGTGATTTCTTTCCCAAATTTATGGGACATGGACTGAAATACAGTTGTAGTGCAGAGACAGGCACCAGTGAAGTTCTAGGGCTTATCTCCAAATCTGAAACTGCTGTGGGAAGAATTTGGGGGTTTAGGCTAACATATCATTTCTAATTATAAATTCGAATGTAATTCAAAAATATAATTCAATGCAATAAGTATAATTCAAAAATCATCCTAATCTCTAAGGAAAACTAATAAAAATAATACTGAACAAAGCTATACACCTACATATGCATGTATATATATGTATATACATATATGTAAACAAATACACTTTAATCAGCTTTACTTTGCATCACAAATGATGATGGGGTGTGAATGATCACTTTTCCAAGATACTTGTGTCATGTAGTGTAAAATTGTGTTTATAAAAGCCGTTTTTCACAGTTCACATCAACTATATATATACTATATACAAATACTATATATATATATATATATATACACACACACATACACACACACACATATACAGTTGTAAGTCTTTATAGTCATGAAATGTTTTCCACTCATTTGATCTTTGTATTGATAACTCTAAGATGGAAGGGAAAGGCTAGCACACTCATTTTCATATGAACACACAAAACTTCCCAAAATTCATATGGTTTGTAAATTACAGAGCCAAAAATATAACCCAGGCCTTTGGATTCCAGATCTAATTCTCACTTCACAGAATTATTCTCCCTAAATAATCAAGCGTCTGAGCACCTAGTTTGGTTCTAAGACTCAATATTTTATCAAGTATAAATCTTAATGGTCCCCTTTGACCCAATTTCTTGAACATGCTTGTGCTAGATTTGGCAGTCTAATGGATATTTCTGTGTATCCCCCAAAAGAGGAAAGCATACGACTATCACTTTTTCAATGGGTAACTATTTGCTTAAAATCTTAATCAGAGTGATTTTAGTCACAGACTGTGACAGCCAGATACTTCCATTAACATCCCCATAGAGAAACCACATGGACTCCAAAAACACCATTAGCAGCCTCTAGTACTCCATGCTAAGAGCATTCTTAGGAGGGGAAATCCAAAAACAAGAAAGCCAAAGCTAAGAGATTAAAGATTTATAAAAAGTCAAAATTTATAGCCCCACCTTCTGCCACCCCAAGTCAATGGACCCTTGCCACCACTGCAATACACTGTGTTGCCCAAAACAAAACTTCCCAAATCTAGCTCCACAGGAGAACCACCGGAGGAGCTTCTACAAAATATAAGCACATGGGACCTTTCTAACACGTGCGAGGTATGGTGTAGGACAAGGCAATCTGTTTTTTTTTAACAAGAGTCTGATGAGGCTATGATGTATCTGGTCCAAGCCTGGAATGTATTAATCATGGGAAGTCAATTAATCTTCGCAATGTTCCCAATCTCTCTCCTACAACGGCTTTCCTTTTCCTAGTCAATCATCTCATCAGCATATAAATAAATATGCCAAAATATTTTCATAAAACCAATGTTCCCCTTGATCCCACATTCCCTCATTTCTCCACACAACTTCACTGTGAAACTCTTAGATTTTTTTTTTTAAAGGGCAAAGATTTTATTTTTTTTTCTTTAAGGGTTTAATGCCTTTCTTTTTTAACATCTTTATTGGAGTATAATTGCTTTACAATGGTGTGTTAGTTTCTGCTGTATAACCAAGTGAACCAGTTATACATATACATATATCCCCATATCTCTTCCCTCTTGTGTCTCCCTCCCACCCTCCCTATCCCACCCCTCTAGGTGGTCACAAACCACCTCGCTGATCTCCCTGTGCTATGCAGATTCTTTTATGTTCATTCTCTCCACTCTCTCACCTTCTAGTCTCTTGAGCCCATTCCGATCAGACTTTCACACCCAACTCTCCACTGAAACCACTCGCCAAGGTTTGGGATGACCTCCACATTTTGCAATCTGAAGATCCATTCTCAGTCTACACCATACTGATCTCTCATCAGCATATGACCCAGTTGGTCATTCTTTCTTGCCACTTTCTTCACTTAACTCCTATTATCACACTCTCTTGAATTTCTTCCACTTCTTAGGCTAGTCCTTCTGAGTCTCTTTGGTAGCATTTAGCTCCTAATGGCTAAGTACAGGAGTACTGCAGGCGTAGTCCTCAAATCTATTCTTTGCCGTATCAACACTAATTCTTTTTTTTAATATATATAAATTTATTTATTTATTTTTGGCTACGTTGGGTGTTCGTTGCTGCGCACAGGCTTTCTCTAGTTGTGGCAAGCAGGGACTACTCTTCATTGCGGTGTGTGGGCTTCTCACTGTGGTGGCTTCTCTTGTTGTGGAGCATGGGCTCTAGGTGCACAGGCTTCAGTAGTTGTGGCACACGGGCTCAGCAGTTGCGGCTTGCGGGCTCTACAGTGCGTGCTCAGTAGTTGTGGCTCACAGGCTTAGTTGCTCCGTGGCATGTGGGATCTTCCCAGATCAGGGCTCGAACCTGTGTCCCCTGCATTGGCAGGCGGATTCTTAACCACTGCATCACCAGGGAAGTCCCCACACTAATTTTTTATGTAACTGAACACAGTTCTGGGATTCTAAATACCAACTATATGCATTCATATCTAAGGCTCTGGACTCCCCTAAATTCCAGAATTTTATCTCTCTATTCAATGTTTACCTTTTATTCTATGTCACTTTGAACATATTCAAAACAGAACACTTGAGTTTATCTCCCCAAAGCAACTCTACCCTTCTTTGTTTCCCAACTCAATGAAAGGCATCCCTCCTCACCTAGATGCTCAGGCATATTACTTGAGTCACCTTTGATTTCTCTCTTTCTCTCAATTAGCAAATCCTATCAACTCTACCTCCAAATATATCCCAATTCAGACCACGTCTCACCACCTAACACATTTTGACTCTCTTCCAAGCCTCTCACCAGAAAGACTGTAACAGCTTCCTAAACAGTCTCCTTGATACAGTCTACTATCATACTGCAGCCAGAGTGATCCATTTAAAATATAAATGGCTTTTCACACTCCTGTTCAAAACCCTTTCATGACTTTGCATAACTCTCAAAATAAATTCCAAAATACTTGCCACAGTCTACAGTACCATAAACAATATCATTTCCTACCATTTTTCCTCATCTCATCTTGCTCTTGCCACGCTGCCTTTCTCCCTCATCTTCGAATATGTCAAGCCTATTCCTACTTCAGGATCTTTGCACTTGCTGCTCTTTCCAGCTAGAGTAAATTTTCCCTGAGTAATGCAAGCTTGATCCCTCGCTTCCTTTGGTCTCTGCCTAAAAGCCATTCCCTCGGAAAAGACTGCTGTATCTAAAGACATCTTCCTTTCTCTCTCTAACCCCTTAATGTGTTTACTTCTCTTTATAGCACTTACCACCACCTGACACTTTATTATATGCATGTTAGTTGTTTATTTATTTATTGTTTTACTTCTGCACCAGGAAGTCAGCTCTTAAAATAGATTGTTTTGCTCACCACTGAATCCCCAGCAATTAGAACAGTACCTGGCAAAGAGTAGGTCGTTGATAAATGAGTGAAAGAATGAAGGAAAGAATGAGCAAATTTAGCCTGAAACACATGCTCTTTCTTGGCCCTATGCCTCAGCGCATGTTTTCCTTTACCCAAAATGCCCTTCCTCATCATTTTCTATGCAAGGTGGATGCCTATTTATTCTTTAAAATGCATCTCTGGTAGCATATTTCGCTGAAGCCTTCCCAGATAAGCCTCCCTGACTACACACACACACATCACCAAGCAGAAGGAACTGCTCTCATCTCTCTCTGTTTCCAAGGTAAATTGTTTCTACCTTTGGTCTAGCACCTACCCATGAAGATGTGTTTTTTGCTTATATCTTCTTTCCCTTGCCATACTACAAATTACTTAAGGCAGGAGTTGATTTATCTCTACATGCCCAATGCCAAGCACATACTAGGAACCCAATTATGTCTAGAATATGTCTGACTGTTAGTGCTCACATGAGCTTTTACTATTTCCTCCTGTCTATGCTGTTATTTTTATTAGAATCTCCTGTCAATTAATGTGATTACTCTACCTAAAAGTAGCTCATTTACTCTTTCTGCCTCACAGACAAAAGTGCCTGTAGATCCCAGGAATTAAACTCTAATATAGTGTATATTTGCTCACCATTGACTGAGAACTAAGTGACACAAGCCCTCAATAATAGAAGTTACACTCTGGATACTGGAATATATTACCACACCCTTTGCAAGACCCCAGTTAGTAGTCATCGGTGAAAGAGTTTAAAGTAAGGTTAAATCAACAAAATGTCTTAACCTCTATCATATTGTCCCACTTTACAACACAGACTGAAAAGGTTCCATACCGTTGATGGGAAGAGCATCCTTTTCAAGCAGCATCAAAATAGGGTAGACCAGAAAAATTCATGTACAGCAAGATGTGATAGCTACTGGAAGATACAATTCTTATGCCAAAGAAGCTATAAATTTCATGTTGATAAAACTGGCTTCTGCCATTAACTCCCTCTCCAAGACAATATAAAATGGAGCTTTATTTTATCTCCAACATAGCCTTGTGTCATAAATGCATCCAATATAATAAACTAGTAATAATAAATGTTATATCTCTATTATGCTTCTTAGATTTTGCCAGTTAGCACACACACTATTTCAATTAGATTTCAAACAGTGCTTTGAGGGATACAAGGATGATTTTATGTTCCTTATACAAGAGATGAGGATTTTGAGGCTCAAAGAGGTTAAAAAACTTGCCTAAGTTCATGAAATGAGTGAATGAAAGAAATATTGCAAATTAGTGTCCAAATTCTATATACTAAGAGTTAAAAGTCCTGGATTCAAAGATCCAGCCACTTCACACAGATACGGAGTTTTGAATAACGGTCTCAAGTTTGTTGGGACTGTTTCTTCAACTGTCAAATGAAAGTGTGTATTCAATTCCTAAAATTGTTGCTAGGACCTAAATATTACAGTTCTACATTTTGAGTCACGTATGCTCTACGCATAATATAATTGGTCCCTCCTTGTGAGAAGATTACAGCACAGGCATTATGTTTGCTTCCTAATATCTGTGGTGTGAGGTTGACAACAAGGTTCATTAGAATCACTGAAACCTGGTCATACCAAAAAGCCTCTTCAGGAGGTGAAGAGATCAATCAGAACAAAGCCTTCGATCAGTCCTAATGTCTGCCTTAGAAATATACTTCCATCTTTTGAGGAAGCTGGCTATTTTCAGCTCTGCAGAACCTGCTAAGGAGGCCCAGGTGGCTTGAAAAGTAGGACTGACACAGATCTGAAGTCATCGGACAGTCTCAGCTCCACCTGTTCTTTCATTTATTTTTCCTCTTGAATCTCTAGAGGGATTTGCTTCAGTCTCAAGCACTCACTGTAGTCCCAGCTCAACCAAGAACCACTTCCTCTCAATTCAAAAGGTGGGTTGACAAAGTACACCAATTTACAATTCCCAAGAGTGGGGAGGGGCGGTGGAGGATACAATCAAAGGGAAATAGGGTTGAACATCAGACCATTCTCAGGTGTTTCTGTAGCACCTGAGTGCTGTATCTGATACAATCAAACCAAACACCCAAACACTAAGGCAGATGCTGCAAATTCTTTTGATGCCAGTCCACTGTGCAACAGCCTTAATCAAAAGATGATTGTTTCTTTTATTTTTAAACTTTTTATTTTATATTGCAGTATACTTGATTAACAACGTCATGTTAGTTTCAGGCGTAGAGCAAAGTAATTCAGTTATAAATATACATGCATCTATTCTTTTTCAAATTCTTTTCCCATTTAGGTTGTTACATAATATTGAGCAGAGTTCCCTGTGCTATACAGTAGGTCTTTGTTGGTTATCCATTGTAAATATAGCAGCTCCCCAAGAAGACTGTTTCTTAGTGATTTACTAACCTCTCCAGTTTAGGTGACCTCTCATTCTCAACACCTAATTGCCTCTGACAGGAATCCAAGCCTGGACACAGAGGTTTCTTTTCTAGTTAGCATGATGCTGGATGTAAAAAAATCAGGGAATATTAGCCAAGCAAGGTTGCTCCTCCTACTATAAGTCAATACACGTTCTCAAATGAACATACGATAATAAATACTTATACTACGCTTAGTAAGTGTCAGAAAGTATTCCAAGAGATTCAAATATATTAACTCATTTTGCTCCACACCACATCCCAATAAAGTAGGTGCTATTACCATTTTACAAATCAGAAAAGTGAGGCCCTGAGGGGTTAAGAAACTTGTCCAAGGTCACGTAATTGGTAAGTCTTAGAGTCAGGTCAAACCCAGGCAAGCTGGCTCCACGGTCCACGCTTTCAGCTACAAATATTGAATCCCTCACACCCAGCTTCATGTTTCTGAACTTGATACATTTGTCTTAACAGGGATGAATTTCAAAAACACATAATTGAGTGAAAAAATAAGATGCAGAGAGATAAATACAGTTCAAGACCTCATCTATAAATTTTAGAAACACTCAAAACAGCATCATATCTGATACATAGTAAATTAAGAAGATCAGTCTTCATGTCTGCCTTAGAAACGTACTTCCATCTTTTGAGGAAGCTGGCTACTTTCAGCTCTACAGAACGTCCCATACGGATGGGAGGGACACACACCAAAGTCATTATAGTTGTTACCCCTGAGGAGGAAGGGATTCTGGAATAGAGCTGGGGATAGTTCTAAGTGATTTTAATTTTATCGGTAGTGTTTGACTTCTTCATTTTAAGAAAATCTGAAATGTATATCGCATAATGTTAATAATTTGCTCATTTTGAGTCTTAGGTATATTAGTGTTTGTTATATTAATCTCTGGCCATTTCTGTATTTTAACCTTAAAAACAAACTATATATCTTTTATCTCCTTTTCCTTCTTGTGCCCTCCCAATTCCAATTTCAGTTGAAAAAATAGAATCCAGAGTATTGCATCCTGGAAAACAAAATCATAATGATGATCCATCCAGTGCTAGTTAGCCTAATGTAAACTACAGCTAGAATATTTCCAGCTTGAGGAAAACAAATTACCAATCAATCTGCTCAACTAGAACTTGAACAGAGCACATATAAACAATCACAGCAGCAAATAGCAATTATCAGAGAAGATAACCTAAAAGAATATTAGGGAGAGTTTATCTCTACTACCAACATAGCAGTCCCTTCTAGAATAATGACACACTATACCTAGACACTAGACATCATTGATATCTTAATTAGGATAAGTTGTGCTCAGTTATTATCTCCCTTATCTAAGTATGAGTTACTTTAGAACAGGGTTCATGCAAACCCATTGCCTGGCACATAGTGTGGGTCTCATTAAATGCTGGATGAACAGACATATAAATGAAGTGATGTTCCATAATATCTTTGGTTGAAAAATCCAAAAATATTCAACTCTTCAAGCAATAGGGTAGTAAGTGAGGCTGAACATTAAAATTCTTGTAACTGGATAGATAGCACTTTAGGGGGATGTTAGTGATTTGTATTCCCTCAGGTAAAAATTAGAATTTCCCCTTGTCATAGAAACATACTACCTTGTTTTCAGACAGACTACCTTGTCGAGCCTTTCTAATCATACAAATATGTCAATTTCCTAGTCTCTGTCGCTGTAAAACTGCTCCAACCATTGAAGCAGATGCTTCTATCTGAGATGTTATGTATTTTTTTCAGTAATTTAAACTGGGTATATTTTGAACAGAACCAAGTTCATGCAGAGCTAAAGAATTCTCCCCTGCATTTAGGCTTCCCTATTTGAAAATCATTGTTCATTCTTAGAGGAGCTGTCTTGTTTGTCCCAAGAGTTTCTGAGATGAGACCATGCAGGACTGATGCTCTTTGCAATCTACTTTGAAAGATAGATGATAGAAAGGTGTAAGGCTACCTGGGCTGACATCTGGTACACCTCATCTGGTACTATTTAAAATGGAATAACCTAAACATTTGGAAATGTGCTGATAACTACCATGATTGCTTTTTCTGGACCAGGAGTGGCCAGACCATGTCCTGTGCTGTGAGTGAGTGTTTCTCCTAAAGCACATGGATGCTTCACTCTCAGCCATCCTGCAATAAGAAAATCAGTGAGCCTTGGAAGGGGAATGAGAATTACCTTATTGTTTCTCTGGAACCTGGAGAAGTAGTTCCTAAATGCTGGGGGAAACAAAGAATATCCATTATGCAGAGATAGTCCAGGAGTTACACAGAGATGACCAGGAGGCTCTCCTAAGAGAAGGACATGACCCATGGACTTCAGGAGCAGTGATAGTTAATGTCTGCCTTTAGATTTCCATTCTCTGCATTGCTATACACCTCTGCTTTCCTCAAGTATTCAGTAAATTATTCGGAAGACCTACAGTCTGGTTTTCTTTAAAATTGAAAAGTGGAGAGTAACAAAGCTCCGGCATCTCAGTGTTTTAGAGTGAAGAATACTGGCAGACATGTTGAATAACACCAGGACATGTTTGTGGAACGTGGCAATACCTCTCAGTACTTCCTAGAAATGACCTAGTGAGAGAAACACAACAAAGAATGGAAAAACAGCAATCTACTGAATGAGCCTAGTGGCCAGGACTTGAAAATAAATTTAAATGATCTTACTTAGTCCTGAGGAGGTCAGGAATTTTTTCAGTCACACTGATTCTACAGTAATAAAATGTAATGTGACTCTTGGTTGCTTCCTGTTTTGATCTTCTAAGTAATCTACCAACACAACAGAGAGTTAAAACTTGAGCAACATGAACTCCTAAGAATAAGGTTCGTGCTACTATGTTTAATTCCAAAAATTCAGTCATCAAAAGTCACTTAAAAGAATATCATCCAATAAGAAAAGATCATTTACTTTCCTTATAAAAAGAGAAATGCAAAGTAAAGCTAAACCAAACTAAGATACAGTTTCACCTGTCAAATTGGCGAGATTTGAAAGTTTGGTAACGCCTGGTGTTGCCAATGGTGTAGGTGCATGCAGACTTTCGAGTATAGTGACGACTAATGGAAATGGCAGGGGTCAGCACACCACAGCCTGTGAGTGAAATCCAGCCTGATGCCTGTTTTTGTACTGCCCATGAGCTAAAGACAGTTTTTACATTTTTAAATAGTTGAGAAAAATCAAAGTAATAATATTGTGTGTCATGTAAAAATTATATAAAATTCAGATTCCATGTCCTTAAATAAAATGTTATTGGAACTAAAAGAAAAAAAATATATCATCCAAATTACCTGTTAGAGCCAAATTACTCTGCAATTCCATTTTCTATGGATGAAATAAAATCCAGAATTTTATGGATGAAATAAAATCCAGAATTTTCCTTAATGCTGTGATTATGATAATTATTAGTTTTAAGAAAACAAACTGGAATCTTCACAAATGAAATTGGCTAGATTCAGACTCCTATAGCTTTTTACCAGAATAAAGACCTGTCTTAAACAATAAAGGAAAGTTAAGCATACAGATCAAAATATTAGATATATCCTAAGATTTAGCATGGTGCACATTTTTTTACCTTAAATTAAGAGAAAGACTAAGATGGGATAAATCACACACTAACAGCATGCATTTGGTATTTTATAACACCAGGAGGGATGGAAGGCAAGAAAAAGAAGAGCAGGAAATACTAAATACCAAGTGCTCAGGCTTTCACAGGCTAAGAACCTTACAGATATTAATGCATTTAATCTTCAGAACAACCCTATAAACTCAGAACTATTGTTAAGCCCCATTTTACGTATGAGACACAGGTAACTAGCCCACAGTCACACACAGCCAGGAAAATATTATACGGTGGTCAAAAGTGTAAGTTACTGGAGAATATATGGATATATCAACACCCTTAAAAATAGTTATGCCTTTGAAAGTTACACACTGTAAGAATAAATTTTTGCTCCCACTTTCCTCATTTACTTTTGGTCCACAAAAGAGGCTCTTTTGCCTTTTCCAACAAATTGGAAGAGAGTTCTGTGCCCTTCCATCCACCCTTCTCACTCCTTTCCAAGGAAGAGGAAAAACTTATCTGATTGGTGAGACTGGGGAGAAAAAATGGGGCCAGTGAAGCTTAGCCTGCTGTGGTCTCTCTCTGTCTCTGTGGATCTGCCTACTCACAGGCTGGACACATTCTTAGCTTCTGGGTAGGCAAAAATAGCTCTGGTCCCAGACCTGTCTTTAGAGGTAAATATGGAATGCAAATCTCTCTGCTCTGCTACTGGGGTTCAGCAGGGGTAAAGGTGGATTTCTTGGCAGGTGGGCCTGCTCTATAGATCCAAACTTCCCTCTAGTGGTTCGCATACATCAAGATTTAGTTTGGTGTTAAATTCAATTTTGACCATTCTCTAATCCAATTGTCCAGCAATCCAGGAAGAAAGCAGATACATTAATAGCTATCTGTTTCACAACTTTATTTTCTCAATTGTTTTGAACTCAGGATTAAGGTAGAAGGTAGAGGGAAGGAGAAGAAAGAAAAGTTATAACTGATTACCGTCCCCTAAGCCCACCACACACCAAGATCGCTACACAAAGATATTCGTAAAAATTCTTTAAAACAAAATTTAAAGGCTTAGAAAAATGGATGTGATCCAACAGTAGGCAGATGACAATTATAGCATAGATATGTGAGGTCATTCCATAATTTAAAGGCATATTTAGAAGAATTTTTGGCAAAATGACATCTCTGTTAGTGTTTTTTAACATATATGAGTTTTAAAAAAAGAAAATACAAATGGTTCACCATTTCACACCCAGCTATATCCTGCTTTATATATATAAAGTCAATATGTACAAATCATTAGAAACAATGTAGAAATGCACAAAGCTAAAAAGAACCCTCCTTTTCCACTGTCCCAAAAGTATCTCTCTCCTACTAAGCACTATTAACAGCTTCTTGTAATTCCTCTTAGAAAAAAGTATTTTCCAAATATTTCAATGAGTATCTCTTTCCATATTTAGAATAACTGTTTAAGCGCATAGGAAAAGAAACAAAGCATATAACTTTCATGTAATAACTTTTGTTTTCAAAATTCACACACCAAGAATAAAAGGGATTATATTGAGGTTATGGTTTTATAAGTGATTTTCTTATTCTACAGAGAGTTTACATTTTCAAAGTTTCCTGCTATGAGCAGAAAACTGCATAATCTAAAATATATATCACTAGTTTTTTAAATTAAAAAGGGAACACATTTTCATTAAAATTCAAATAATATAGAAATATGTTAAGCAGAAAGCAAGTCTCTGCCATCAAACTCCCTAAAGGTAACTGCCATTAACAATTTTGAACACATTTAACCAAAGACACAGAGATACACACGTACACACACACACTTGCGTAAGTGCACAGATATTTTAAACAGATATAGATACATTTATAAATTTAAAATTTTTCAGGAGAAAATAAACTTACATAGACATATGAATCTTCACCTGGATAAGGCTTGGTCCCCTAATCTGTATTATATAACTATAAAGAAAAATGCTATCCTGCCTAACTTGTAGTGAAGTTTGGAAGCCAAAGGTCAAAAGTAGTGACAGATATTCTTTACTTTCCGTACTGTGGCAGTTTAAGAAAATGCACCACCAATCTTTCACTCTGTTTCTCACCATTTCCAGGCCATCCCCTTGTACCAAGCTGGCACAGAACATTACTGCCTGGAATTCCTGTTCTCAATTAATCTGGCTCCAGTCTTTGGGTGGCTGGAACCACAGGCACATTCACTATCCCCAGTCCGTGAGCTACTTACAGAGTGCTAAAATGGGCTGGGGGTAAGTGGTTCATCACTGTCACTTTGAGAATGGCTTCATAAAGACTTTACCTATGCTACGTACCCACAAGTTCCTCAGTGCCAAGGTCAGACACTGAGCCAACATGGTGATTCACTGATTCTCAAGTTCCTCCAAGTTAAGCAAATAATTAGTGCCTTAGAGCATGATCCAGCTAGCAACAACCCCCCTCCCCTCAAAAAAAGAGATTCATTTTGTGCCACTAAGTTTTATTTAAAGACCATGCAATCGAATCCCAGCTGGCTTCATTGAAGCAGCAACGTGGGCAATCAGTGACACCAACTGCAATGCTATCGTTTCTATAAACAGTAATGAGTGGAGAGGGTAGGACGGTACTAGAAGCTTATGTATAAACAAGAAAGATCATTTCAGCAAGAGAGATTGTCTTGGCAGATTCACAGTATCTTTCTGATATTCACCCTAGGAAATGCAAATACCCTGCAACACTTACTGGCATTAGAAATAATATTCGGACATGGCATTCATAACATTGTGCAATGAAAATAACACAGCATAAAGGTAGCAATTTCATACACTAAATTGTACAAAGGAAAGCTTCATTGTTTCTAGATATCCCATGGAAATTGAGAGAACAGATCTAAAAGTACTCCCTGGATGTCTCTTTCTGACTCCAATACCAGAGAATAAACTTGCACCCTTCTTAGAAGCTGATGTGTTATATCTGGCTGTGAACAAATGGACTTAGGTTGAAGGAGGGGCAGAGGAGAGGTATAACAGATAACTAGGCAGGATATCTGAGTATGAGCAATGCTGGGTAGGCTTTAATGAGTTGTAGGCTAATTCTTTGTAAAACATTGCGTTTTTATATCTATGTCTCATTCAAACACATTCTTCCAGTAAAATATACAGAGATACTATTCCTTTTCATGAGAGCCCCCATCTGCCTCACCCAGCACTACCTTTTGAATTCCTAAATGCTTTTTCAAGCTCAGGGAGATAAACACGAATTCCAGGCAGAATTAATTATTCCTTTTTTGAGATGATTCTTACCATAGACCATTAACTCAGGTAAGAGATTGTTAAACTGAAATAAACGGAGGCTCCCAGGTACTCCACTTTTGGCATGTATCATATCCTGCCTAGTATGGTACCTCTTGCTTGTCCATCTCTCTCCCTGCTGGGCCTCCTGTGCCTAACACAGAGCCTAGCAACAATCGGTCCACAAAGAGTGTTTGCTAAATTGAAAAATGGCAACCCCTGTAGCCAGAGACATGTTTCTTTAACTTTCTATCCTAAGATGGATAAAGACAGGAAGAAGGGAGGGGTGCCAGCTGTGGAGGGCTATTTGGCATGACAAACATACCCAAGGCTTCTGGAAAAGTCTGCCTTCCCTCCTCTCTTTTGCTTTACTTAACCCAGAGCCAAGCAAATGGATTGCTGGTCCATGACCCAGATGGAGCATTCAGCCCAGTCCCTTCACCATAAACTACTGCCCTGGTTTTCTTCACAGGCACACAGCTCTTAGTTTATAAGCTGAGAGAAAAACAATTTTATTTGCGTTTTCTTTTGTCTGGCAAAACTGCAGCAGAGATGAGAGTTGCCACATTTGCACTGTTTTTCAGGTAATATAGCTAGCTCTTTCTTTCCAGGAACTTGGGGGTATCAAAACGTAGTTTTTACATTGCAAGGTAAGTAGAAAGGAGCACCTGAGTCCTTAAGGGTCTTTCAGTTAAACTACCACTTTGAAAGAATAATCTCAAATATCAGTGGAGCTTCATTATATCTTTGGGGGAATAATAAATACCATTTAAGAAGCAATGTACCCACTAGTTTCAGGACAGGCACTAACTTACTCAATGACAAAAACGCATACTTTGGTATGCTAAACTAATTATTCAAAGATTAGGAAAGGAAACCAATACATCAATTCATTATATACTACAGATGATATCATAGAGAAATTAAAGTGTTTGACTAGAAAGAACCTTAAACAGAGCCCAATAATCTTCCATTAAATTTTATTAAGTTAAACTGTACTGCCTTACTATATCAATCAGGATAGGCTAGATAACAAATAACCTTAAAAATCTGTTACTTACAAAAAGAAGTTTTAACTTCTCATTTGTGCTAAATGTCCATCATGGGTCACATAGTAAAGCCCTATTACTACAGATACTCAGGGACACAGCCAGATGGGGTAACCACTACCTTGAACATCATCAGAAGGTCACAGCAGAAGGTGAAGTGTGCTCTGGCTATTAAACCTTCCACATGGAAGTGAGGCATGTCACTTCTGCTCATGTTTTGTTTGTTAATGCAAGTCATATGGCCATACGTAAGTTCAAGGGAATTCGAGAATGCTATCCTGCAAAATGCCCAAGAGGAGAACCCAAAATACTAAGTGAAGAGTAGTAATGCCTACACATTTGCATATAGTAGGCACTTAGCAAATTGCTTTTGTTAAGTACTGCAAGACAAATGAACTAATAGTAAGCACTAACTTTTTGAATTTTCTGACATTAACACTGAAAATGTTACATAAAACAACAAAAATCCTTTTGAAAATGAAAGCTAAAAGGAAGTGATGATCATTTTGTATATTTTATGATTCTTATTCGTTTTAGCCATTGAAGCACTACTGAAATAGTGAAGAATATTAGGCTTATGACATAAAAACCCACTCAAAAGGAAACTTCATCTTCACAACTTGTGACTATACCATTTTACAAGAATTCCCCTAGAGTGATAGTTCCCTAAAATAACCAACCACCCCACTAAATAACAATGAATATATAAAGCGCAACAGTTTTCATAGGATCACATGTTAAATCTAGGATCCAGTAAGAAATAGGGAACAGCCTAGAGCTATCATTATTTCCACTTTTTTTTCAGATGAAAATACTGAGTTTGAAAGATTGTTAGTGATTTTATTGAGACTGCTTTATAGCTAGGTCTTCTGATTCTAAGTCCCATGACTTTGCAACAACCTATGCTTCTCCCTCACACATATTACCACTTCTGTTTGGATCTGTTAATATTTGAGAGACTGACTCTGTATGTAAATTGACATGTTATCTATTTTTACAAGAGGTCGTTATCACACACCATACATACTTTCAAATTTTTCACATCTAGGAAACATATATCCAAGTTATAATCTATTCATGTTTTACTTAATGTAGACAAGGAAAAACAAATAATATTAACATACATCTCTGCTGGCTTCCTGAAATATGTATTTTCAAAACATAAAACTTCAACATCAAGCATGTTAGTTTAGAATATAGTTATTTGATATATTTCAGCCCTTACAAATATGCTGGCAAAAGATAATGTCTAAATAATCTGAATTGAACAAAAGTAGAAATATGAGATCTCATTGCTGATTTCATTTCAAAAGTGTATATTCTCATATTTCACATGTAGTTAAATTAACTAATTAGTTCTTTTACAATGGTTTTATTTTTCATTTAGAGTGGTAAGTAAGCAGAGAGTCGAAGTTTTAGAAAGGATGAATGAAACCTATATATATTCTAATCTTTCCAAATATAATCTTCATAGCTCCCGCACAGACTGAAAATAGGTACTTAACCAAATGAATCAGATCCCCCAGAATAACATATGAAGTTTTAAACCTGAAGCCTATTATAATATTGTTAAATTTTTGAACATTAAAGTTATTTGGAATTTATGTACCAAAAAATTATTTTACAAAGAGACATTTGTTTAGACATAATAAGGGTGCCTTTCCTCTCTCCTCACACCCCACCGCCAATTTTATAAACAGAAACCCAAAGACACAAAAACTGGATTAGCACTTGCAAGATTACTGGACAAAACCACTTTAAAGAGAACTTACACCTGAAGAAAGAGAGAGATGGACAATGGAAAGTGTGGTGAAACAGTTCGCCTCATCCTCAAGGCTTCAGCAGAGAAGTACCACACTTACTTGGTTGTACTTCTTTTTTTAATTAAAATTTTTAATCGTTTTTCTCAATATCGCAGGTCATTAAAAGGGTCTGATTTTCTTTCTTTCCCTCCCTGAGCTTTTCCTGAGGGACCTAGTCGGTTAAACCCAGGCCTAATTGGGACTCTTCTGTTTCAGCATCAGTTCAGAAATTTCTTGATCTCCAGGGCAAAAGGCACTCACTGACGATGACCAGATGTCTACTTTCCAGACAAAGCAAGAAAAATAAAAGATACCTGCCTGGCCAGCCACCTGTTTAAAAGTCCCCTCTCCTGTCGAACGCACGAGCAACTTCTCAAGAGAAGACTTTGAGCAACTCCAAGTCGCACGCCGCCCTCGCAGGTCACAAGGAGACAGCCGCGAGGAAGTGCGAAAGCAGGTCACTGTAAGCACCCCTCGGAAAGAGACCCGCGGGTTCCAGCTCAGGCGCTAGGCGACAGCGAAAGCGTTCTATAAAACACGGATGACTTCAGGGATTTAAGAGAGAAAAAAAAAAAAAATCCAAAGACAGAACCGGCAACGGGGCCATTATCTTGCCCCAGTAAGGAAACGCCTTCCTTCCATCACTTACAGCGCTGATTAAGGGCGGGGGGGGGGGGGCAGAGAGGGGATGAGGAGGAGGGAAGGGGGGGCATCTGCAGGTTTAGGGCTAAGGAAGGAACATTTTCTCACCACTTAGGCTGTTGCTGGACCTCAGGCTCCTTCCACAGAGACACTGCAGCATATGCACTCCTTTCTTCAAAGAAAGCTCAAGAATCTTCATGGAGAAGCGCGTGTGTGGGGATGGTCAACCCCCCGCCCACCTCCGCTAATTGTCCAACCAAAAGGCGGCCTGTCTTGGGAAGCCGGATCCCGAATCCATGGTCCGTGCGTCCCGGGCAGAGAGCAGTTCGCACCTTGGCGGGGCCGGAGCCGGGGCCAGGGCAGGAGCACAGCGGACGCGGGGCCGGGAACGGGCGGGGAGTAGGAACGGCCGCCCGGCTGGGGACAGCCCCTGGGGGAGCGGGAGGCGCGGCCACACCCCAGCGGGCTCGACCGTGACACTTTGGGACTTCCCGAAGGAGGCGGCGGGGCTGCGGGCTGGAGGGTGAGCGCACCGGCTGCGCGGAGGACGTCACCGTGGGTTGCTGCCCCTTTCCAGGTGCGGGCGCAGGGAGGGAAGAGGGCGGGGTCCCCGGGGTCCCTGGCCTTCTGGCCTGGGGGCTCGGGACACCCCCTCAGTTTCTGTTCTCCGCGTCGGGCGGTGAGCCCTGGCCGCCCGCCCGCCTCTGTGCCCCCGCCGTGCGGGGCTGCGGGGCGCGGAGAGGAGCTCCCGGGCCGGAAGGCAGCGCTCCCGCGGGCTGCGCGCGGGCCAAGGGCGACTCCGGCGTGGGAATCCGGCGGAAAGGAAGCGCACGCAGGAAGGGCTGGACCCTGGAGGCTGCCGAGCGTCAGAAGCGACTCCGGGGAACTGGGGGGTGGGGCTGGGGAGGCGGGGATGTGAAATAAAGAAAGCTCTTGGATTCAGGCGCGGAGAGCGAAGGGGTCTCTAGGCATGGGCCGGGCGCTGAGGTGGGGGTCTGGACACCTGGATTTTCTGATCCGGGCTCTGTGACCTTGGGTAAGTTACACACCACCCTGGGCGTCACTTTCTCTCTCCGCAAATCAGGGCGGGGAAGAGGGTGCAGAATAGAGAACCGGCAGCTGCTTGTTTGTCCCCGTGCCTCCCAGTCTCCTGGAAAAGCTTAGCACAGGTGCCACGGGAAGGCAGGTGCAGGTGGAGTAAGGAAGGCCAGAAGGGACGGCCAGAGTTACAGAAGGAGACAGATGAGGCGGGAACTCTTAAAACAACAGCGGTATTTAACTTTTTTTTTTTAACATCTTTATTGGAGT
Organism: Globicephala melas; assembly: GCF_963455315.2. NCBI lineage: Eukaryota > Metazoa > Chordata > Mammalia > Artiodactyla > Delphinidae > Globicephala > Globicephala melas. The sequence continues at coordinate 75,542,505 of NC_083317.1, read as the reverse complement.
ATAAGTGCTTTACAATGGTGTGTTGGTTTCTGCTTTATAACAAGGTGAATCAGTTATACATATACATATGTTCCCATATCTCTTCCCTCTTGCGTCTCCCTCCCTCCCACCCTCCCTATCCCACCCCTCTAGGTGGTCACAAAGCACAGAGCTGATCTCCCCAAGCTATGCAGCTGCTTCCCACTAGCTATCTATTTTACGTTTGGTACTGTATATATGTCCATGCCACTCTCATTTTGTCACAGCTTACCCTTCCCCCTCCCCATATCCTCAAGTCCATTCTCTAGTAGGTCTCTGTCTTTATTCCCGTCTTGCCCCTAGGTTCTTCATGAACTTTTTTTTTTATTATTCTTAGATTCCATACATATGTGTTAGCATACAGTATTTCTTTTTCTCCTTCTGACTTACTTCACTTTGTATGACAGACTGTAGGTCCATCCACCTCACTACAAATAATTCAATTTCGTTTCTTTATATGGCTGAGTAATATTCCATCGTATATATGTGCCACATCTTCTTTATCCACTCATCTGTTGATGGACACTTAGGTTGCTTCCATGTCCTGGCTATTGTTAATAGAGCTGCAATGAACATTTTGGTACATGACTCTTTTTGAATTATGGTTTTCTCAGGGTATATGCCCAGTAGTGGGATTGATGGGTCATATGGTAGTTCTATTTGTAGTTTTTTAAGGAACCTCCATACTGTTCTCCATAGTGGCTGTACCAATTCACATTCCCACCAGCAGTGCAAGAGTGTTCCCTTTTCTCCACACCCTCTCCAGCATTTATTGCTTCTAGATTTTTTCATGATGGCCATTCTGACCAGTGTGAGATGATATCTCATTGTAGTTTTGATTTGCATTTCTCTAATGATTAATGATGTTGAGCATTCTTTCGTGTGTTTGTTGGCAATCTGTATATCTTCTTTGGAGAAATGTCTATTTAGGTCTTCTGTCCATTTTTGGATTGGGTTTTTTGTTTTGATATTGAGCTGCTTGTAAATTTTGGAGATTAATCCTTTGTCAGTTGCTTCATTTGCAAATATTTTCTCCCATTCTGAGGGTTGTCTTTTGGTCTTCTTTATGGTTTCCTTTGCTGTGCAAAAGCTTTTAAGTTTCATTAGGTAACATTTATTTTTGTTTTTATTTCCATTTCTCTAGGAGGTGGGTCAAAAAGGATCTTGCTGTGATTTATGTCATAGAGTGTGACTCTACTACCCAAAGCAATCTACAGATTTAATACAATCCCTATCAAACTACCACTGGCATTTTTCACAGAACTAGAACAAAAAATTTCACAATTTGTATGGAAACACAAAAGACCCCGAATAGCCAAAGCAATCTTGAGAACGAAAAATGGAGCTGGAGGAATCAGACTCCCTGACTTCAGACTATACTACAAAGCTACAGTAATCAAGGCAGTATGGTGCTGGCACAAAAACAGAAATATAGATCAATGGAACAGGATAGAAAGCCCAGAGATAAACCCACGCACATATGGTCACCTTATCTTTGATAAAGGAGGCAAGAATATACAGTGGAGAAAAGACAGCCTCTTCAATAAGTGGTGCTGGGAAAACTGGACAGCTACATGTAAAAGTATGAAATTAGAACACTCCCTAACACCATACACAAAAATAAACTCAAAATGGATTAAAGACCTAAATGTAAGGCCAGACACTGTCAAACTCTTAGAGGAAAACATAGGCAGTATTTAACTTTGATGCGATATTCTGTTAGGCTCTGTCTCTGCCAACTGGCCCGAAAGATGACTAGGGAGCTTCCCTTTGGGTCTAAAGGTCTCGATTTTTTTTTTTCCATCATCCTTTGCATTTCTTTCTTTTTTCTTTTCTTTTCTTCCTCCCTCCCTCCCTCCCCTTCCTTTCCTTTCCTTTCCTTTCCTTTCCCATCCCCTCCCCTCCCTTCCCCTCCTCCCCTCCCTTCCCCTCCTCCCCTCCCCTCTCCTCTCCTCCCCTCTCCTCTCCCTTCCTTCCTTCCTTCCTTCTCAGAGGCCATCATTGCCCTTTTGGAAGAAGTTTTATGAGTGATGCATACAAAGAATGCTGGCATTGGGATCAGACTCCACCCTATCAGGAATTTCAGGGCAAGAAGGGTCCTTAGTGGACACAGCAATACAGCAAGTAGTTAAAAGCACAGACACCAACAACAGGCAGCCACAGTGAAAATTCCTACTAGCTGTGTGACCTTGAACAAATCACTTAACCTCTTTGTGCCTCAGTTTCCCTATCTCTAAGAGAGAGTTAATAATAACATCTACCTTCTATACCCCTTGTTGAGTGTTTAAGAAAAAGAAACTTGATAGAAAATAAGTGCGATAATAGTGTTAGCAATTATTATTCCTTAGTCCTCAACCTGTAGGGTTTTCCATCACTCCCACCTTCCCATGAATGCCAGCGTCCATTTCAGTGTCCACATTTCTGCTTGAACAGTTCAGGTGACAGAATTCACCAGCTCCCCAGGGAGTTCATTGCACAAAACCTGTTTGAAGATTTATCCTGACATTGAACCAAAATCTTACTTTACTTTCTTTCCACCCATTGTCCCCAGACCACCTAGCACTAGCTGGTTAGCTCTTCCCAGCAAAGGAGTGAAAATGGTTTTCATCACCCCTTTCCTCTTTCTCTTCTATAGGCTAATCCTTCACAGTTCTTGTGGGGTTCCCTGGAGATTGAAGCTTAAGGTTGAAGTTGCCTGGAAAAATATTCTTTCAGAAGTCTCTTCCTTATTCCTCTCAAAGATGATGGAAGAAAGCCAGAACATCAGCAGGGTCTCCTAAGCCTTCAGCCACCACTGGCTCCACATTCTCTTAAGTACTTTCAGAATTGAGCTCCAGGCAAGGTCATTTGGGGTGGTTCCAAGACTCAAGAAGATATGTGCAGACCTTCCTTCCAGTCGCCCCTTAGTCCCCTTGTTCAGTGTGATCACCAAAGCTCTGTGGGCTCCACAGTCCTTGAAGAACTTGCTAAAGCCACCACACTGTAATCACTGGAGAGGCTCTGAGGCTCCAGGGCAAGCTGGGCCATGGCCTTTGTCTTTCCGGTCTCTGCGGGAATTAGTGAGAAACTTGGCTCATCTGGGGATTCTACCCATAGAAATTCCCCACGGAGAGGGAGATAATTAGCAAAAGGAAAACATCTAAAAATAGTCTTTCCTGCTGCAGCAGAGACAGAGAGCTTTCCGGTAGAGCTCTCCTGCTCTGGAACCCAATGCCTAGAGCTGTTTTGTACTTTGAGAGAAAAGCTATTCCTTGAAACGTAGCAAAGGAATAGGATGAGGCCCCTATCAAGGAACTTGGGCAGAGCAAGCAAATCCATGTGTGATTTAAAACACACATGACCTCTAGAGCATCAATTCTCATATTCACAACAAGCCTTTCTGCCTACCTGGCAAGACTGTTGCAAGGATTCAATGAGGTGAAACATGTGAAAGAGCTTTGAAGATTTTAATTATCTACACAAGATAGGGTGCTCTTCTCAACTGCCCTGGGTTCTAGGTGCACCTTAATGGTCTAACATAGTGGCTCTTATATTTGATTATAGTTCTGTCTCCTTAACAGATCTATAAACTCTTAGAAAACAGGGCAGGAAAGCCAACTCTGTCACAAATAATACTTAAATGTCCTGCTGTCTTGTTTAAGCAGCTGTCACAATGATTCTTATGGCCAGGTATATTCATCGCAAAGAAAGTGGATCATCATAGTACTTGGAAAACAAACTGGGGGATCACATTTATAGATATTGTTTGTTGTTATTGAACTCTCAGATGAGTTCAGATTACACCAAAGTGAGCACATAACATTTAAATTCAAAATATTTTCTTACTATAAATTATGGATATTTGGTTGAAGTAGGTATAAAGAAGAATTGATCAATTGAATTGTATTACTTAGAGTTAGTTTTAAAAAAATAAAGATTTTTGCCCTTATCAGACTTTCATGTACATGCTTGTTAAAACAACTCCTAAGGTGACATCCAGCTTCACAGTCAGGTATGTAGATATATAGTCTTCCTTAAGTATCTTGGGCAGAACATAAGGAGACTGCATTTTTACAAGTACCATAACATCCAAAAGCAAGACAAAACAAGCAAATAGTAATAGCCAGGTGCACAACGGATGGTAGGAAAAGAGCATATTTTAGTTTAATCAAAACTTGGAAATTTTCTGCTTTCTGTGTGTTATTCCATAAGCCAAAATGAAATTTTTGCTGGCAATTATATTTTTAAATTTTAAATTGAAGATATATAATGACCAAATTTTAAGTTATCTGTCTCTAATTAAAATTTCATAAGTTAGATATTCTTTCTGTTTTCTTATTGACCTTGGACCAACTCTAGCAAGTGACTCGCCAGTGTAATTTCAAAATGAAATCATTTATCACTTTCTGAGAGGGATTGGGAAATCTGGTACATAATGATAGGTGAACTTATTTAAATTCTTAGTATCTAAATTTTTCATTTTATAAAGAGTTATTTACTCACAGATGGTATAAATTAATAACTGTATGAGGAAGTTCTGAGATTTTTAAGTGGTAATTTATTTCTGTTCATATTAAACATAGGAATCTGTTGACTCTTGACATCAGCTCTTCAATTAATGTATGTATCTGTTTGGAAGCCTATATTGAATCAGTAATAGCATACTCAAGAGTATTGCCAGGTCCGAAAACTTTTAATGAGTATATTAATGTCAAAATGTCTATCAAAAGGAAAGCAACTTTATTTCACAAAGAAACCAAACCAACATATAAACTGAAAGATGAAAACCAGTCTAATAGCTAACACAGTATCTTTGTTCTATGTTATATGTCTAGTCCACCGACTGCCAAGATAAAAACCAGGTCTGTATCTCATGTCTTTAGAAATACCCTCAAATCCAATTTTTATAGGCAACTATCAGAGACTGAATGTTTATATCTCCCTAAAATTCATATATTGAAATTCTAACCCCTAAGGTATTGGGAAGTGGCATCTTTGGGAAGCTTCACCCTCATGAATGGGATTGGTGCCCTTATAAAAGAGACCCCAGAGAGCTCTCTCTCCCCTTTCACCATGTGAAGTCACAGGGAGAAGATGGCCATCTATGAGTCAGGAAGCAAGCCCTCACCAGACACTGGATCTGCTAGTGCCTTGATCTTGGACTTCCCAGACTCTAGAACTGTGAGTAACAAATGTTGGTTGTTTAGGCCACCTAATCTAAGGTACTTTTTGTTATAGCAGCCTCAACAGACAAAGAAAGCAGGAAAATCAATCTTATCAGATGTGATAAAAACAGTCACTGGCAGCAAACTTATTTATTAATGACATATATGATCCAAATAAGTTAAAATCACTTTAAACTATTTTCAAAAAAGCAATGCATGAGGTTTTTCTATTGTTATCTTCTTCCTCTTGTTCTTTTTTTATTTGTTGTTCTTCTATTTATTCTTCTCTAAACTTTTTATTTTGAAATAAATTGAGACTTACAGACAAGTTGCAAAATAATAGAGTTCATGTATACTCTTCACCCAACTTCTCTTACTATTAACAACTCACATAACCAGTGTATAGTTATCAAAACCAGAAAATTTATACTGGAACCATGCTATCAAATAAACTACAAATTTTATTGAATTTTTACCAGGTTTTTTTCCCCCTAATGCCCTTTTCCTATTCCAGGATCCAACTAGGATCCACCCTGCACTTAGTTGTGTGTCCTTAGTCTCCTTCAGTGTATGGCAGTTCCCCAGTCTCTTCTTGTCTTTCAGGACTTTGAAACTTCTGATAAATATTGATCAAATATTTTGTGGAATGTCTTTCAATTTGGGCTTGTCTGATGCTTTCTAGTGATTAGTCGACAGTTATTCATTTTCAGCAAGAATGCCACAGAAGTGATGTATCCTTTTCGGTAGGATCTTATCAAGAGCTACATGATGTCAACAGTGTTATTAACATCAATCACTTGGTTAAGGTAGTGTCTGCTAGGTTTCTGTACTGTCAAGTTATATTTTACTTTCATTTATGGTTGATAAATATCTTGAAGAAGAAACTCTGAGGCTATGCTAATATCCTGTTTCTCCTTCAACTTTCATCCGCTGATGTTAGCATCCATTGGTGGAACTTGCTTGCAGTAATTATTATTGTGCTGTTTCCCAAATAGTAACTTTGTATTTTCCTAATTATTTCTATTGTAATGGGAATTCTTCTGCAAGAGCTGTAAATTCTCCCCCGCTTATTTATTTATTCAAGTATTTATTTATATCAGTATGGCCTCAGGAATGTTTATTCTATGCATTATAATCCAATACTATCATTTATTTTGTGTTTCAAATTGTTTCAACTTTAGCCTTCAGGAGATCCTTTTGGTTGGCTCTGGTGTCTTTTTATGAGCAGTTCCTTAATTTTCTAGCATCACAAGGTATTCCAAGTTTACCTTTTATTTTCCAGCCCTAGCTCTGGAATCAACTCATTCTCAAATGAGTCTAATACTTTTTATTGGAAAATAGTATTTAGGAACTAAAATCGGGGTGCTAGTGTGCCCATTGTTACTGGGGTGTCATTGATCCTAGGTTCTCTCAGTGGAGAAAGCTATGAAATATATGCATATATACAAACCCACAATACACATCCATCATATTTATTTCTGTTGATAAATATATATATCTCCCTATACAGATATCTATATGTAGAAATATCTATGTGTAGATATATCCATACATAAATAAATAATAGATATCTATACATGATAAGTATAGATATAGCTATAGATGGTTAATACCTATGATTCCAATCCAACATCACAATTTCCGTTTTAGTCTTTGCCCTTTCCTTATTTGTAACTTCTTTTTCCAACAGTGAAAAATATTTTTTTATTTATAATATATTCACTTGTTCATTCAATCCTAGTATGTACTTAAAGTAGTTACAGAATTCCTAACCAACACTCTTGTGAGACAGATTTATTACTAGAGTACAGCATTGAGGCACATTTGTTTTTGTCTTTAGCCTTATACAGTCAAAATATTATTATCGACTTTGTTTTTGATAGATTTTTCTTTTCTTCTCCATTCTCTTCAGTGTGGTTTAGTTATTCATTTGTAATCCAGTTAGGTTCCTTTGTTATTGTTTATCTTCCATATTGGTTGATTTTAATTATTTAATTACTTTATTATTATTTGAATATGTAAAACATGGTACGTTTTTGTATGGTTCTAAGAGTCAAAGCTACAAAAAAGTATACTCCAATAAGTTTTACACTCTCATCCTCCTGTCCTATTCCCATTTCCCCTTCCTTCCACTCCTTTTCCAACAACCCCTTATAGGCAACTGGTCTCTTTAATTTCTGATTTATCTTCCATAGGTTTCTTTTGCACAAAATAGCACACACTCTGCTATGTAGTGGCATTTAGGTTATTTTCAATATTTTGCAATTGCAAATAATACTGCAATAAATAACTTGTGTAGTATTTTCATATTTCTGGAAATATATCTTCAGGATAGATTCTAGAAATGAGAACGCTGAGTCAAAAAGTAAGTATACAGGTAGTTTTGTTAGCTCTTGCCAAATTTCTCTTCAAAAGCTTGGGTGACTGGGTCAGCCCCTCCCACCAGTGCACTGCAGCAGCAGCCATGGCCCTGCCAGGACAGGAGGGCTGATGCAGCTCATGTAGGAGACACCCCTTGAGAATATGACTCCGGTGGCCAGGCAGGATTGTGCTTCTGAGCTCTACAGGACATCTCCTACATAAGGCCACACCTTCAAGAATGTGAGAGGTAGCTGACTTACCTGATACATGGAAGAGGTAAGCACAGAGAACTAGGCAAAATGAGGAGACAGAGGAATGTGGTCCTATTGTATTGAAAGAATAAGACAAAACTTCAGAGAAATAACTAAATGAAGATAAGCAATCTAACTGATAGAATTCAAAGTAATGGTCATAAAAATGCCCACCAAACTCAGGAGAATACTGGATAAACACAGTGAGAACGTCAACAAAATATAAGAAAGTACCAAATAGAAGTTATAATTGAACAGAAAAATACACTAGTGGGTCCAATAGCTGATTGGATGAGGTGGAAGAACAAATAAGCATGCTGGAAGACAAAGCAATAGAACTCACCTAGAGAGAGAGAAAAATGAAAAAGAATTTTAAACAGTAAAAATACCTTCAGGGACCTTTGTGACATCATCAAGCAGAATAACATTCACATTATATGGGTCCCAGAAGGAGAAGAGAGATAAAAAGGCCCAGAAAATTTATTTGAAGATATAATGGCTGAAAACTTTCTTAATCTGGGGAAGGAAACAGAAAGCTAGGTCCAGGAAGCCCAGAGAGTTTCATTAAGATGAACCCAAAGAGACACACACCAAGAGACATTATAATTAAAAGAGTAAAAGTTAAGAATAAAGAGATAATCCTTAAAAGCAGCAAAAGAAAAATTTGTTATATACAAGGGAAGCCCCATAAGGCTATCAGGAGATTTTTCAGCAGAAACTTTACAGGCCAGAAGGAAGCGGTATAACATATTCAAAATGCTGAAAGGAAAAAAACTTCAAACCAAGAATTCTCTACCCCAAAAGATTAATATTCAGAATTGAAGGAATTAAGAGTTTCCCAGATATGCAAAACTAAAGGAGTTCATCACTACTAAACCAGCCCTATAAGAAATGATAAAGGAACTTCTTTAATCTGAAAAGAAATTATGCTAATTAATAATAAGAAAACATATGAAAATAAAAATCTCACTGGAAGAGGTAAATACGTAATAAAGATAGTGGATCAGTGATGTATAAAGCAGGCATGAAGGTTAAAAGACAAAAGTAGTAGAATTAACTAAAAATATAACAATTAGTTAAGGGTTGCATAAAATAAAAAGATACAAAATGTGTCATCAAAAGTATAAAATGGGAGTGAGGGCAGTGAATTAAAAGATAAAGCTTTGAAATGTGTTCAAATTTAAGTTGCTACCAACTTAACACAGACTGCTGTTTACAAAGGATAGTATACGTGAGCCTAACAGTAACAACAAGGAAAAAACTTATAGTAAATACACAAAAGAAAATGAGAAAGAAATCTCAACATAACACTGCAGAAAACCACCAAAACACAAGGGAAGAGAAGAGGAAAGGAACTACAAAAACAGCCAGAAAACAATTAACAAAATGGCTATCAGTACACACTTATCAATAATAACTTTAAATGTTAATGGATTAATTCATCAATCAAAAGACAGACAGTGGCTGAATGGATAAATAAGACCTATCTGTATGTTGCCTATAAGAGACTCCCTATAGAAGTAAGGGCACACACAAACTGAAAGTGAAGGGGTGGAAAGAGATATTCCATGCAAATGGAAATGAAAAGAAAACTGGAGTAGCTATACTCATATCAGACAAAATAGACTTTAGAACAAAGACTGTAAAAAAAGACAAAGAAGGACATTGCATAATGATATACGGGGTCAATACAACAAGATAATATAACATTTATAAATACAGATGCACCCACTATAGGAGCACCAAAATATAGAAAGCAAACATTAATAAAATTAAAAGAAGAAACTGAAAACAATACAATAATAGTGAGGAAATCTAACAGCCTACTTTTCATATTAGGTCACGAAACAAGTCTCAATAAATTCAAGAAGACTGAAATCCTATCAAGCACCTTCTAGGACCACAATGATATTAAACTAGAAATCAATAACAGGGAAAAAACACAATTATGTGGAGAGTAAACAACATGCTACACAGAAACCAATGGGTCATCAAAGAAATCAAAGGAGAAACCAAAACGTACCTAGAGACAAATGAAAACAAAAATAAAACATACCCAAATCTTTCATATGCAGCAAAAGTGGTTCTAAGAGGAAAGTTCATAGCAATACAGGCCTACCTCAAGAAACAAGAAAAATCACAAATAAACAATCTAACTTTACACCTAAAGTAACTTGAAAAAGAGGACAAACAAAGCACAAGATCAGTAGAAGTAGGGAAATAATAAAGATCAGAGTGAAAGTCAATGAACTAGAGACAAAAAAGAAGGAAAGGAAGGAAGGAAGGCAGGAAGAAAGGTCAATGAAACTAACTGGTTCTTTGAAAAGATAAAATCAACAAGCTTTAGCTTGACTAATCAAGAAAAAAAGAGATCAGGCTCAAATAAATAAAATCAGAAATGAAAGAGAAGTTACAACTGATACCACAGAAATGCAAAGGATCATAAGGGACTACTACTAACTGTTATACACCAACAAATTGGACAACCAAGAAGAAATGGATAAATTCCTAGAAACACACAATCTTCTAACACTGAATCATGAAGAAATAGAAAATCAAATAGATCAATTACTAATCAAGGGATTAAAAGAGTAATCAAAAATCTCCCAACAAACAAAAGCCCAAGACCAGATAGATGGCTTCACTGGTGAATTCTATAAAATAGTCAAAGAAGATTTAACACCTATCCTTCTCAAACTCTTCCAAAAACACTGAAGATGAGAGAAGTCTTCCAAACACATTTTACAAAGCCATCATTGTCCCGATACCAAAACCAGACAAGGACACCACACACAAAAAAATAATTAAAGGCCAATATCCTTCTTGAACATAGAAGCAAAAATCCTCAGTGAAATATTACCAAACAGAATTCCAACAATACATTAAAAGGATCATACATCATGATCAACTGGATTTATTTTTGGGATGCAAGAATGATTCAACATCCACAAATCAACCAATGTGATATACCACATTCATAAAATGAAGGAAAAAAATCATACAGTCACTTCAATAGATGGAGAAAAAGCACTTGACAAAATTCATCATCCATTTACGATAACAGCTCTCAACAAAGTGGGTATATGTTGAGGCATGTACCTCAACATAAGAAGGCCATATATGACAAACCCACAGCTAACATCATACTCAACAGTGAAAAGCTGAAAGATTTTCCTCGAAGATCAGGACAAGACAAGGATGCCCATTCTTGCCACTTTTATTTAACGTAGTATCAGAAGCCCTAGTCACAGAAGTTGGGCAAGAAAAAGAAATAAAACAGATCCAAATTGGAAGGGAAGAAGTAAAACTGCCATTATTTGCAAATGACATGATACTATATAGAGAAAACCCTAAGGACTTCACCAAGGGTATTAGAACTAATAAATTAATTCAGTAAAGTTGCAGAATATAAAATCCATATACAAAATATTGTGGCATTTCTATACATTGATAACAAACAATCAGAAATTAAGAAAACAATCTCATTTACAATCATCAAAAAGAATAAAATACCTAGGAATAAATTTAACCAAGGAGGTAAAAGATTTGTGCACTGGAAACTATAAGACACACTGATGAAAGAAACTGAAGATGATGCAAATAAGTGGAAAGCTATTCTGTGCTCATGGATTGGAAGATTTAATATTGTTACAATGTCCACACTACCCAAAACAATCTACAGATTCAATGAAATCCTTATCAAAATTCTAATGACATATTTCACAGAACTAGAAAAAATAATTCTAAAATGTGTATGAAACCACAAACAACCAAAATAGCCAAACAATCTTGAGAAAGAAGAACAAAGCTGGAGGTATCACGCTCCCTGATTTCAAACCATACTACAAAGCTATAGTAATCAAAACAGAATGGTACATAAAAACAGAGACACAGATCAACAGAATAGAATTGAGAGCTCTGAAATATATCCACAAGTACATGAACAATTAATTTATAACAAAGGAGAAAAGAACATACAATGGAGAAAGGACAGCCTCTTCAATAAATGACATTGGGAAAACTGGAGAGCCATATGCAATAGAATGAAACTAGACCACTATCTTATACCATACCCCAAAATTAACTCAAAATGGATTGAAGACTTGAATATAAGACCTGAATATAAAACCATAATACTCCTAGAAGAAAACACAGGTGATAACTCACTGGCATTGGCCTTAATGATGTTTTTGTGGATCTGACTCCAAAGCCAGTGGAAACAAAAGCAGAAATAAACAAATGGGATTATATCAAACTGAAAAGCTTTGCACAGCAAAGGAAACTATAATCAAAATGAAAAGGCAACCTACCAAATGGGAGAAGGTATTTGCAAATCATATATCCAATAAAGGATTAATATCTAAACTATATAGAGCTCATACAACTCAACAACAAAGAAACAAACAACCCAATTTAAAAATGGGCAGAGGAGCTGAACAGACATTTTTCCAAAGAAGATGTACAAATGGCCAAAAGGCACATGAAAAGATGTTCAACATCACTAATTATTAGGGAAATGCAAGTCAAAACCACAATGAGGTATCATCTCACACCTGTTAGAATGGCTATCTTTGAAAAGACGAGAAATAAATGTTGGAGAGTATGTAAAGAAAAGTGAAACCTCGCTTCTGGGTAATTATCCAAAGAGCATGAAAACACCAGTTTGAAAAGATACATGCATCCCTGTGTTCGTAGGCAGCATTATTTGTAACATCCAGGATATGGAAACAACCTAAAAGTCCAGCAATGAATGAATAGGTAAAGAAGATGGCATTGAAATTAAATTAAACTATATTAAATTAAAATTTAAAAAAAATTGAGATAGGAGTTCAAAACAAGGTCAGTGTCATTGGAAAAAGGGAGTAAAGTTTCAAGGTATCTTTTAACCCATTCACTCATTTATGCACCCTTCCCACAATTATTTAGAAACTAAAACTAACTTCTTACCCTAAAAAGCTAGCAAAAGAAGAGAGGTGTTTAAACCAGAAGTAAAACACAGCTTTGCCAAACTGGTAGTACTGCAGATTTTAGTGAAGGCACAAGGAAGTGAGTGGTTCATTCTATCTTTGAGGGTGGGAAGTAAGCTGTTAGAAAAAGCTTCATATAGATTAAGAAACTTGAGGTGAACTGAAGGAGATATCTCTCACTTAAATATTGAATGCCCAATGCTTAATAAATGTTACCACCTTACTTTCTAGCCACACTTAATTGGTACTGCCTCCACTAAAGAATAAATCCTGCTTCTGAAAAACCCAGCAACCAGAATTCAGACTCTATATTTACCCCCAGTTCTGTCCCATGTTCACCATAGGTATATCTTATTGTATCAGACTCAAAAACACGCATGGTATACTGTTGTTACTTTTACATTACTTTCTGACCAAACCTGCTGAGGTGAGGTTAATAAATAAGACATCTATGCCTGTCCTCCAACCTTCCCACCCCAGACCCCAATCTTCAAATAAATAATACATCGGGATTTGCTGCTACCATTGGACATTTTCCATTCTCTTCTAGTAGCACTTTAACAAGTTGTTTTGAATAAATGCAGACCTTTTCATCTATAGCTATACAAATAAGGTTGCTAAGGATAGAAACCTGTGAAAATGATTGTCAGAGCAAAGCGGAGAGGAGCAATTCCAGTTGCCTAGGAGGAAGGTAAAGGATGGATAAACACACTCCAATACAGTGACATTTGTCAAGAACAGAAGTCTTCCGAAAGACAGGAAAAGGAAATGTATTTGTGGACTGACTTCATTCAGGATTAAGGGAATAAAATTTTAACATAAGTCAAACCAAGATAGGCGATATCTATCCCCATCCTTTAACAGAAAAGAAGACAAAAAAGGGAAGAGTGATTTCCTGTAAAGTCACTTGGCTCCCAGTGACAGAGCTGCAACTCTTAACTCAGGACACTGCCTCCCAGGGCAATATTCTTTACAAAGTACTATGCTAACTGCTTCTGGTTTTGAAAATGTAAGGATAATGTAAGAATCAAAGTTATTTTATTTTATAAATGCACAGAAATGATTTCAGGGTATTTTTTCCCTTCCCAGGAAATTGAATTTTCTCCCTGCATATCGTCTGCTTTCCAAAAGCAGGAGGCAGCCATTCATTTAAAGACAGGACAACAATAAAATAAGTATTGCTTTTATAGTAAGCTATGAGGTTTTATTAGTGTCAGCTTTCAGAACAGGCATGGGAGACTGTCTTAGCTTCTGGCTCGGGTTAACTCTCATAATGGTGAAATTTAACTGTCCTAATATAAGTGGTTATGGATCTATGGTTGGGGCAGGGGAAGGAAGAGATAAAGTGCCAAATGGAGCCATTGATTAGAGTCATACTGAAGGTTTGATGGAAATGTGGTACTTTGGAAAATGAATATTTTAGCTTCCTTTAAGGTACTTGTTATACACACAAATACATTCACAAATATACAAATATGCATATCTTTGTGCCTGTGCAGAACACAGCTTAAGGCCAAGAATGCTACTGCCATGTACCAGACAAGAACCTCATGTAGAATTTTCCAACCCCCCTTCCTAGCTGGGCATTCTCTTTCTATCCTTTCTTTCCTTCCTCCCATAAACATACAAATATCCTTAAAAGGAGTCTACATGTACTGTCTCCACTTTACCACTTTTTATTCTTCCTTAACCTCTTAAATGCTGCCTTTTGCCCACACTACCCCACTGAAGTTTTCCTTAAAAAAATCAACATAAACTAGGATTCAAGGGACACATTCTGTCCTAATTCTACCTAACACAGTAATTATATGTATTAAATTTATTTTTATTAAATAATTTTTTTATTATTTTTATTAAATTTTTTTAAAATTAAAATTATTGATCACTCTCTATTTCATGAAACCCTTCCTCCATGTCTTCAAAGACACAATTTTCCTCTTGGTTTTTCCTTTACTTCCCTATTTAACCTCATGGTTGTCTTTCTGTTCATCTCCTACAAGTATTACTGTTTCTCAGGTTTGCAGCCTCTAATCTTTTTGCTCTCGTTACTTTTCCTGAGCATCTTATTACATGTTAAATTTCTTAGGCTGTTGATGACTCCTGGATTTGTGTCTGCTAATCAGATCCCTCCATAGGTTTAATTACATATTTCCAAGCTTTCCTGGAAGGTTCCACTTAAATATTTCAAAAGTCCTTCCAAAACAACAAATCTATGGCTGGATATATGTCTTTCCCCCTCAAACCTGTTGAGCTCCATATGACTGCATCATCTATACAGTTTCCAGATTCAAAAACCTGTGAGTCATCAGAGACTCCTCTTGCTACATCACCTCTATTACAGATACTATTTCCTTAACATCTCTCACATCCTCTTTGTTCCTGCCCTCCTTCTTTCAGGCCCTCATCACCTCATTTCTTATTATAACACACTTATGAAAGACAGTCCAACTATCTTCAAGTCACCCTTCACACTGGCAACGTAACCACCCCTAAAACTCAAATTGCTGGAGGATTTTGCTCTTCAGAAACTTTTCATAGCATTGAAGATAAAGTCAACAATTTAAGCTCAGTCTTAAGACCACTGATGATTTACCTTCTTCCATCTCTCTACATGAACTTGACTTCATTCATATCCTTGAGGCATGCTATTTCATATGTGTATATCTTTGCACATGCTCTTCCCCTTGCCCTTCTTTCCCCCTTTCCTTCCTTCCTTCTCCCTCCCTTCCTTCCTTCTTTCCTTCCTCTCTCCCAGTGAATACATAGCCATTCTTCAAAAATTGAATCCAAGGTCACCTCCATCAGAACCTTTCCCTAACAAGGTTAGATGTCCCACTCTGGGGCTCTCCTGTGTGTATTTCTTAGTATAGAACATTTACACAGTTATCTCTGATTTGTATTATTTATATAGCCTTTATGTCTGATAGAGTTACAAAATACTATTGAAAGTTCAACCAAATAATCATACAAACAATTGCAACTGTGATAGGTGCAAAAAAGGAGAGGTGTACACAGTGCTGTAATGTCTAAAGTAGGGGGCGGGGGTTAATCCAGTTGTTGGAATCAGGAAAAGCTGAGGCATTTATCACATCATAGCTTGTATCACAATTAGTTGGGCATATGTTTCATATACATTTCCTCACCTCAGACACACACACTCAACACACACACACACACACACACACACACACACACTGCACATGAAAATTTATTCCCTTTCATGGTAATTCTGAAGTTTATTCATTATGAAACACCACTACCACCTTGCTCCACACACAGACTCTGCTCAAAACATAGGGAAGGTCAATAAATAGCTGCTGAACTGAACTGAAAATTTCATCCAGAGTTGCAGGTTAGTTACATGATTCTGTTTCTTCAAAGATTGAGTTAACCGTATAGTTCATCTGCAGATAAGACCTTAATCAAATGTATGATAAACTTATGTGGCAATTATATACAAAAGCAACATGTGTCACGCATTCTATCTTTCCTGAAAATCAATTACACACCTGCCAGATGGTTTTAAGCATGATAAAAATAAAGGAGATCTTGATAGGAGAGAAAAGAAACTCAAGCCAAGAGAAAAGCAGCATTTGGAACCATTTCATTGACTAGTCTAGCACAATCATCCTGGAAGACCAACAGACCAAGACCTAGGAGAAGAGGTTTCTACAGTACCAATCTGAAAGGTCTCATACTTTCCGACTGCACACTTGTTTCCCTTTCCGGTTTGATAGGTTAATTATCAAATAACGAAAAATGAAAAGACCAGAAAGATCTGGTTTCTATAGCTTTATACAAGTACCCAATCCTTTGGATACGTAAATCATTGGGATAATGCTTGCAGGAGCTAGCACTAGATAACCTTCTTCAGCATCTCGGCTTACGTAAATTTTTCATTTGGACTCATTATTACTTTCATTTTAGATCTATGTTCTCTTTGGATCCATTTCCTCTCACTTGGTGGAAAGCTCAGTAGATAAGACTTGTGCTTTCAAATCGTCCTGGACCTGGGTTTACTTCTCAACCCAGACATTTTAATAGGTGATGTCACTTCTCCAAACTTCAGTTTTTCTCATTTGCGCAATGGAATGGGTGTTAATAACTACTTAATAGGATTGCTATCAGAATAAAATAAAATGAATATGTCAGTATACAGCCTGTCAGAGAGTAAGTGCTCAATTAATGGTGGTAATGATGATAGTGGTAGTGGTGGGGATTTTTCTGACATTGATAACTTTGGGGAAACTCTCCCATTAATTATCCTTTTCATACTTAAAGATATATTCAACAACAACAAAATTAATCATCTGTTATGGGACATTATTTTTATAACTTTTCTCCTACATGTATATAAGTAATTAAGAATCATTTTTGTTTAAGGAAAGAATCTTAGAAAATTGGAGTTTTAGAAGAAAGGTTTTGAGGATTTTTGCTTCATCAAAACTCCATAAGAAGTGATTGCTAATGGATATAAATTTTCTTTTGATATAAATGTCCTGGAATTAGATAATGATGATGGTCGCACAGCCTTGTGAATATACAAAACCCCACTCAACCGTATACTTTAAAGCAGTGAATTTTATAATATCTGAATTACATCTCAATTTTTAAAAATTCTATAAGAAAAATAATTGGGCCTCAGCAAGATGGTATACAACTACAAAGTTAATTTAGGTGGTGATTTCTTTTCCCTTTTCTCTTTCCATTTTAGTTGTCTTTCCAATTTGGATGGAAGGCCACTCTAGGTCCTACAGATTATAATTGTCGATCTCCAAGGTTGTATCATAGGAAACATTTAAGACTTCAGAGCTGTATGTTCCTCAGTTCAAATCCCAGTGTTACCAGCTGTGTGTGTTCAAGGACAAATTAACTTCTTTCAGCTTCATTTTTCTCATTTGTAAAGTGAGGCTAATGACCTGCTTTGCCGAGTTGCTGTGGCAACAAAATATGGGAGAAAGAAAAGGAAAAGGAAATGTTTAATGCAGAGTTTAGCACTTATAGACTCCCCACAAATGAGAGTTTCTTGTCTCCTTTTTTTCCGAGATCTTTGATCTGATTAATAAGGACTGGCACATTTTAAGAGAGTTTTTTTTTTTAATCAGGACATGGTATAAATTGCCCACTGGCCATTCCTATATTTAAAATTTATAATATGTAAATGCAAGTATCTTTCTTAAAGATGGATTCTAAAACTTAAAGGTTATTAACAATGTTTTGGATTCTTATATTTGGCAAGAAAAGAATATGAAGATAAAATTTGTAAAATCAGTCCCCCTTCCATTTTCTACCACATGCCTGATGCATCACTGACACCTCGTGATGAGGAATATAAGTAGCTTCTGCTTAGGAGGAGGTGTTAGCATGATGCCCGCTTATTTGGAGTGTGGTTTTTTTTTATTTTTTTTTTTTTATTTTTTATTTTTTTTTGCGGTATGTGGGCCTCTCACTGTTGTGGCCTCTCCCGTTGCGGAGCACAGGCTCCGGACGCGCAGGCTCAGCGGCCATGGCTCACGGGCCCAGCCTCTCCGCGGCATGTGGGATCCTCCCAGACCGGGGCACGAACCCGCGTCCCCTGCATCGGCAGGCGGACTCTCAACCACTGCGCCACCAGGGAACCCCTGTTTTTTTATTCGTTGTTTTTAATCCAAGGTATTACCTAGACACTCAGCATCAGGGCTACATTCTGGATTAGCAAGCACCAAGATCATGCCTTAGCCATTTTATTAGTCATTAGGTGCAACTATCAGAAAGACCAACCTTGAAGGAGAAAAAACAGCCTGCACTAAGATTTCAATTACGTTTTAAATAGATATATATACATGTGGATAAAAGAAGTCTGTGAACATACACACAAAAATGTAACGGTGGCTATTTGCCGGTGGTTAGTTTGGTGGTTACTGGCAATTGAGCAGAGGCAGTAGAGTACAGCTGTTCAGAGTGTGATTTCTGCAATCGGACTTCCTGGGCTCACTCCTGCTCTACCACTTCCTGTATGATGACTATGGACAAGTCACTTAACTTTCTAGCCATCAGATTCTATTTATATAAAGTGGGAACAGTAATGCATCACAGGGTAAGATTCGTATGAGATAATGTATGTAAAGCTGGAGGCACAGTGCCTGCGGAACACTAAAACACTCAGTAGACATTGTCAATGATTTCTATTCCTGCATTTTTGTATTTTTAATTTTTTTGCAACTAACACTGAACACGTTTAAAATCAGAAATAAATATTTGTTTAAAAATATCAGCATCTTTTATTTTTATAAGAATTTTTTTAAGGTATACGAACATCAAATACTCCTGAGGTTATAGCATCAAAAAATACTTCTTTTATGGCCTCATGTACATGCTTCATCCTTGGGCTCTAGTGAGAGCCATAAAATGTTTGTAAATGTACTATTATTATTTACAGTTCTTCTGAAGTTAAATGTAGAAATTTTCTGGAAAAGCATAAGCTATGGATTGGATGGAATGTCCTGATTCCCTGTACAGACTTCCAGGGATTGAAACACCACTGTGAGAAGTGAATTTAGTAATATCCCTATGGCAGCTACCAAATACTCTTTGTGAAAAGTATACCAATTCACACTTTATTACATATGCCTACCTCTGCTTCCAGCCCCTCAAATGACATTTTTAAACATGAAAATAAAATATACTCATTCCTGGGGTTCCAGGATCAATTATTACAAGCTTGGGAAAAGTGAGAGCCCAACTAACTATCCAGATATCCTAAGAAAAAAAAAAAACTGAGATGGGTAATTTCCAGAGTCAATTTTCTAATTCCCAAACTTTTGCTGCCTGTTTCCAATGACAGAGTTTAAAGATTTACTATGAGTGAGATACACACACACACACACACACACACACCCTTAATTTTTCAATTACTTTTCTTAACGTAATTAGAATAAATTAGTTTGAAGGGGAAAAGAACAAAAATAAATAAATTACTGTTTCTGATGGATTTTTTTTTTTTGGTTTTTTTTTTTTTCCTTTTAAGAAGCAATTTTTGCATTTTCAAAGCAAAGTCATTTGGGGGACATCAAACCCGGGCCCTATTTATGTGGCATGACACTTAGCAAGCTGCAAGCACAATCTGAAATTGCTTTCTCTAACCCTATTTCTCCCACACACCTTCACAAGGAAACAAATGATGGATGTAAATATCTATTTTCAAAAGGCATTTCATCTGACATCATTATCTTACTCAAGGAAAATATCCCCAGTTTCGTGATTGTTTAGGGAAAGAAATTTAAAATAGTGTGCGTTCAGGAATACAAACTAATTTTGATAAAACATTGTTGAATATTTCACTCCCTTCTTCAAAAGCTTATAATGGTTTCTTTACAGCTTAAAGTAGAATTTCCAACATCTTTAACTTGGCATTCAAGAACTGGCACAATCTTTTTCTAGCTTTCTGACCACAGTTTCTACAATATCCCACCACCCATAATTACTTCAGGTCCACAATCCCGTATCTGAAATAAATGCTGCTGGATGTGTATTATAATTCAGATTTGGGGGGCACAAGGTGGTATTTTTAGAAAGTAATACAGTTAATGTATAAACTATTAGCAAAATCTCTGTATGTTGGAGCAGCACTTATAATCAAGGACACTGATATATCTGCAGCAAAAACTACAAAGATTCTCATAAGTGGAGTAAGTAAAAATTATAAACAGTCTCATGTCAGTTCAGGTCATGTTGTAACACCAAATAAGTTTGCTGCAAACTTAAGAAGAAAACAATGATTTTCAGAGCTTCTTAGATTTAGAAACCATAGAGGATGCATTGTGAACCTGCATGTGCTTTACTTGGACATAGACTTTTGAACTTTTGAGCCTTTATTAATTTTCTTTCCTTAGCCAAGGAGGTCCTCTGCATCTCTTTTAGTTTATTCAACTTCATTGTGGGCCAGTCCAAACGTCAACTCTTCCATAGAGCCTGAAGTCAAAAGCATCGTCCTTCTTCTGTTGTCTGCATGTTTTTTTGTCCCTCTAGGCTAGAAATTCCTTAAGGAACAACAGTGTGTCTGCTTTGCCTTTGTGTACTGTGACTCCTGGCAGTGTATTTTCCTCAAAAGGATAAATAAATTGAATGAAGCAAGCCTATAGAACACACAAAATATTGACAAAGCAAGCCAAAGTACTATGTCCTATCTCCATTCCTCTTTATAAATCTGGATTTTTACAAAATGACCAGTTTCTGTTTGGTTTTTTAACTTTACTCAGGATCTTTCTGGTCAAATACTTTCTAGAAAGGCTAAGAAAAATTTTAAGCAGTATAGTTACTAGCTTTCATTCCAGTTCAACACTCTGAGCAGACTTCAAAAGATACCAATTTTAGGTTAGCGTAGTGCTCAGAAATTATAAGTTAAAAAATTAACTTTCTCATATGTTGCACTCTTTATTCTTCTATAATTATTTAACCGTATTTGGATTATTTCCTGAAGCAGGTTTTATGCTCTTTAGTGGATTAGAAATGTATCTTCTTATTTTGTATTCTTTTCAGTACTCTTTGCAGACAATTGAGAGTTGCTCAATGAATTAATATATGACTGAATAATAATAATTATGGATAAAGATAAACCATTCTTATATTAAATATTTAGGTAAATGGAATAGCTATTTTTCTAATATTGGAGATTAGAGAACATATCTCCAAATAGAAATAGCACCCTATTATTTTAAGTTTGAGGGGATACGATGTAGTTCCTTTGAGTCCCAGCCTAACTTTTACCTTCTGCTGTTTATGATCTTATATTTTATTTCTATAATTTAGCTGACTGTCGCAGGGAATGCTATTTTGACTCCTTTTGTAATAAAATAATTATTGGGATATTTAAAAAGCAAACAAACAAGAAATGAATAAAATACTCCCTATAATGCAAGTAACAATCTAAACAGCATATTGGACGTATTTTGACTACAAGGGTTGAAGAATAACCCTAAATAACTCCCAGATCACAAGATTAAGAAACCAAATATGGGTTTTCCACATTTGGTATTATTCTTCACATGGAATATTAGTCCAGATTTATAGTACTAAATGACACCTGTCTAGCCATTCAACCACCCATCCAACCAATCATTCTTCTAAACATCCATAAAGGGAAAAATTCTACATAAAATTTTAATTCCCTGCTTTGGAGGATGGTTCAACTAAAGGAGATGAGGTCCTTTTTGTTTGGCAGAGCAAACAAATAACGGTGTGTTATTTGTTGGACTAGAAAATATACTGAGGGATCAGAGAGGAGTCTGGAGGTGAGGGTTGAGAAAGTGGAATTAATCTGCATAACAAAGTAAGAAGAATTTGGAGTTCCAAAGTCATCTGGAAGGAACTGTGAAAAGGTGAGAAACACAGTAGCTGGCTGGGGTCTGAGGTGTAGAAATGGCCAAAAAAATTTTCAGAACAGGGCCAAACAATCTCTATACTGAGATAATTTGGCAGACTTCAATTTGGAGCAGAGGTGACCATAAAAAACAGTCTCACCCTGAAATTTTGCATAAATTTGGTGGTGTGGGCGGGGGATATTGAACCCTTCAAAATTCATAGACTGGGAATCAAACCAATCTTATCTAGCTCTTCACTGGTCCAGTGACTTTAGCTCTACGCCTGAGACACATGAACACACTCACGCACACCTTCACATGAAGCAAGTGTATCTGGAGTTCACTTATCCAATAACCTCAAATATCTGCAACATAGACCTAAGCCTGAAAAAAGATACAAAAATAGAGAAAGGGAGGGAAAGACATCTAAGTACCCCAAATCACTGACATAAAATTGTGGCACAAAATATTGTATAATTCATTTGTAGGAACACGTTAAGTCTTGCTACAACATTTATTTACTCTTAAAAATAATTCTAGTTACTTTTTTACATAGAACTCTACATAGCTATCTCACCACACTCAACAGACAAAAATATGGCTCAGGGCTTGTTTTTTTAAATAAGGTTGTATTGGAGCACAGCCATGTCTGTTCATTCGTGTGTTTTCTATGGCTGTTGCATGCTACAGCTGCAGAGTTGAGCAATTGTGACAGAGACTGTATGGTCCACAAAGCCTAAAATATTTACTACCTGGCTGTTTACTGAAGAAGGTTGTCGCCAGTGCTGGAGAGGGTGTGGAGAAAAGAGAACCCTCCTGCACTGTTGGTGGGCATGTAAATTGATACAGCCACTATGGAGAACAGTATGCAAGTTCCTTAAAAAACTAAAAATAGAACTACCATATGACCCAGCAATCCCACTACTGGGCATATACCCAGAGAAAAACGTTATTCAAAAAGACACATGCACCCCAATGTTCACTGCAGCACTATTTACAATAGCCAGGTCATGGAAGCAACCTAAATGCCCATCGACAGACGAATGGATAAAGAAGATGTGGTACATATATACAATGGAATATTACTCAGCCATAAAAAGGAATGAAAATGGGTCATTTGTAGAGATGTGAATGGGCCTAGAGACTGTCATACAGAGTGAAGTAAGTCAGAAAGAGAAAAACAAATATCGTATATTAATACATATATGTGGAATCTAGAAAAATGGTACAGATGAACTGGTTTACAAGACAGAAATAGAGACACAGATGTAGAGAACAAACGTATGGACACCAAGAGGGAAAGTGGCAGGAGGCAGGGGTGGTGGGATGAATTGGGAGATTGGGATTTACATATACACACTAATATATATAAAATAGATAACTAATAAGAACCTGCTGTATAAAAATAAATAAATAAAATAAAATTCAAAATTCAGAAAAAAAAAGAAGGTTGTTGCCTTCTGGTCTAGAAGGGGAAAAAAAGGAAAACTGAAAGAGACAGATTATTAAAAAAGTGAGAAATAATAATTTTAAGGAGAAAAAGTAAACAACCGAACCAATAAATATCAGATCCCCCAAAGTCACAAAATAACGGCCATTTGGGAATAAATAGTGTCAGACACCTTAACAAGTCTCTGAGTGGAACTGTGTATTTTTATAGTGCAATACAATTATTAATAATAATGACGCTGAGAAATCAAAGTTGTAAAATACGTTCAGAATCTCCAAAGAAATGAGACTCAAAAACTACATTTAAAAAAACAGAGATAAGTTTTTTGCCTTTTAAAAAATGTTTAGAAGATAATTTATACTAAAAGAAATAAGCTTTGAGACCTCCCTGGTGGCGCAGTGGTTAAGAATCCACCTGCCAATGCAGGGGACACGGGTTCGATCCCTGGTCCGGGAAGATCCCACATGCCGTGGAGCAACTAAGCCCGTGCACCGTAACTACTGAGCCTGCTCTCTAGAGCCCGTGAGCCACAACTACTGAATCCTGCGCACCTAGAGCCTGTGCTCCGCAACAAGAGAAGCCACTGCAATGAGAAGCCCTCACACAGCAACAAAGAGTAGCCCCCACTCGCTGCAACTAGAGAAAGCCCACATGCAGCAATGAAGATCTAACACAGTCAAAAGTAAATAAATTAATTGATTTTTTAAAAATCTTTAAAAAAAAATAAAAGGAATAAGCTTTGCTATCTGAAAAATTTACTCATGTAAGTTACCTTTTTTCTGAGAATTGTACTATAAATTTAAACTATCTTAGTATTAAATATCTCCAAAAGAGCCACTGAACACATACCAAAATGTAGGAATTTTCTCCAGATAAGTTTGAATTTTGCAGGGTTTTTTTTTCATGGAAGCATGGTGTGGATATCACATTTCTTTTATCATTTTAAAGTATTATAAATGAAGCAATATAGTATAGTGTTTAAGAAAACTGGTTCTGGAGTCTCAATTCTTGGATTTACATTCCAGCTGTCAAACATTTACCAGTTGTATGATCTTGGGCACAAAATTGGGGGGCATTAAACTAGCTGACCTCTGTAATGCATTTCAGTCTGTGAGTCATTATGTCTAGGTAAGAGCTAGGCATCTATTTCTGGGACCATCATCACGACTACCTTGTCTGGACTTTGACTTTTCCTTCTCCTGGGGACTGGATGCAAAGTCAGATGAGGTAGCTGGAGAAGAACTTGAATCCCCAGTGAGCAGAAGACTCACACTAGATCAATCGAGACACATCTGAAGGAAATCCCACCCTCTGTCCCCACCTGATGGAGAGGACCCCACGATGATGAGGAACACCTGATCAGGGTTCTGATCAGCAGTCTGCAGTGTAGCACTACACAGGATTGCAGTGCCAACTATAGCTGAGGGATCAAATACTGCAAGATGCCCCCTCATGTAGGTGCCAACCTAACACTGCACTCTAGTACCCACAATTGCTTATGTATAAGCTCTAATTACTGAGACAAGTATACCAATTCATCATGACAAACACATTTTCCCTGGCATTGAATTCCAGAAGGCATTTAGCATGTGCATCCACAGAAAAAGGGCAGTGACTGTCATAAAGGACACAGTTTTCAACTGCAATTTTGGATAATAACTGCAAATTACGTTCAGAAAAATCTTTCCTACATGACTATTGCTCTTTCTTCCCCATAGAGAACCCTTCACAATCATGTGCATACCTTTTGTGAAATGTTTACCTTCTAGCTAAGCTGTGGATTCTGTCTCATTGCTATCCTCAGCTCCTACTGGCCCCTGTCTAAAGGAGAGTGATTCGGTGACACGTCGTAAAGAGAATGGAATTGTAGCATCTAGAGAAAGTAATTCCCAGGAGAAAATAAAATTGTCCATAAAATATCCAGAGAGCTCTTTTATATACAAAACACTGTAATTGTTCAGTGTGGCAGTCCCCCAACCAACTCAGGGCAAGATGCTGGCATTTTAAGGAGACAACTCTCAACCCAATATAAGAAAATCTTTCTTTCCCTCCAATCCACCCACAGTTGAAGTTACTTATTCTGCTCTTAGTGAGCTTCCTGTCACCATTAGAGGATATTTAAGATTTGGGCAAAGGAAGTTGAACCACATGGCTACATTCTCTGAGACAAAATAAGTCTCAGAGATTTTGACAAGAAAAGTGATACAACCAGACTGACTCAAGGCATAGGGATCTCTGTGTCCTGAACAGATCCTACCCAAAGAAACCAGAGAAAAACTTACAATTTCTCTAACTTGAGGCTGGATAAAATTAGCTAGCTGTAGCCATTGCCTACTAAATGATGAACAGAATAGTAGAGTGGGAAAAAAAACCCTGAATCTGAGCCTGGCTGACTTGGCTTCAAGTCCTGGTTCTGTCATTTTGTTGTGTGATCTTAAGACAACTTATATAACCTCTCTGAGTCTCAGTTGCTTCATTTAAATATAGATAAGAATGCCTTATTATAAAGTATTGTAAGGAGCGTATGAGATGTTATATATACAGTGCCTAGCACAATGCTAGGCTTAGAATAGAAACCAAATGAATTGAAGTTATCATCGTTAACATTGCAAGTGTATACCACAGCAATCTCAGCCTTTTAAGATCATCTGTGGAAAGATCTATTTCAGATATATTCACAAATAAAGGAGAAATTTAAGATGGGTTGTAATTTTAAAATCTGCGACATGATTGTCATGCGAAACTGCTGCCTTTATAAAAAAAAAAAAAAAGGATATTGTGACAGATAAAGAATATACCAAAACCACAACTGGAGAGTAAGGATTTGACAGTAGCTACCTGATTCAATTCATATTCTCCTTCCACCTAGAATATAAGCTTTATGAGGGCAGGAACTTTGTTTCTCTTATTCATCAATATATTTCCAGAGACCAGAACCATATCTGTCACACAGTAAATACTCAATAAATATCTGTTCATAAATAAATGAGTAGGTAAGTGGTACGGTCCACTCCATACCTGAGAGCCATGAGGATGTTCAGGCACTGGGGTAAGGTAAGAGCAACCACCCAGATTTTAGTTCAGCCTCAGCAAGTATTCCTTAGAAATACCCAACCCTCTCTGTAATAATTACACATATCCCAAGAGTGCATGTCATTACTACTTTAATTTTCTATGAACTATACATGAAACTCTTTGTAGAAAGCAGACTGGCAATTTCCAGTGGCAGTGGAGCACGTGAGGTCTCTCTCCCAGTGCAAACGCACCCACTGACAACTGACCTATTAACAGCATGTTGTTTCTTGTGCATTAGTCAGCATGAATCAGTCTTCCTAAGACTGGTTACACTATAGAGAAACTCACCTAAGTTTACTATTTTCTTCACAATACCTCTGCTCCTTCAGCAAAACCCCAGTCTCTCTCTTTTTTTTTTCTTTTTCTTTTTTTATGTACCATGTTCTTTTTTCTATCACATTAACTGTGCCAACTCATTTAGGGAAAGTTGTGTCAAATTAATCATGATTGTACTTTATACTTGGCTAAAATATTTTCAAAAGTATATTGTAGCTGACAGACCTTGTTTTTTATACAAATTATAGCTTATATTGCAGTAAAATTGGCCACATGGACATGATATTAAATTCTCTTCAACTTTCAGAATACAAAACTGATTCCAAAACCAACAGGAAACACTCCCCAACTTATAGTTCTTCAAAATATTTGGTCTAGGTTCACAAGACCAGCACTTATCCATTGAACTAGTATTCTGACTATGGGACTGGCCAGGGTTATCTCTTAGTCACTGCAGTCCCAATCATCACTTTCTTCTCTATAACCTCTGCCACATTTTTCTTCAACACATACCAAGAAAGAATGCTGTATTCCTTTGAAAATACTTTCCAAGAATGAGCTAGGAAATTTACTGGAGGCCTTTGCAGTTGCAGAAGATACATGACTAGAACCAGAAGTGAAGTCAAAAAAAAAAAAAAAAACTGAAATAAGAAACTTTTAAATTATTACAGGATTTGGTCATGACTTCCTTAGCTATACTTTTAAGTGAGTAATTTTGACTGATATCCAAAACTATACACATTTCCAGTTTTGTTTTAGGATACACTGAGGCAGAGGAGGGGGAGGCTGGTCTCAGAAAGAGCATGCATGCACAGAAAGAGAACTTAAGAGTTCTTGTCAACTGGATTGGTGACAATGGATAACATGAAGCAATTTAAAGGCCCTAAGTCCTAAAGCACTGATACATGTTTACAACATAAAGCATGAAGTGGAAATATTTTTTAAATTTCAGTTTCACAAAAGAACATTAGAATTGATAGATTTAAGATATTATACAATCCAATGCCTTCACTGTATAAGTGGAAAAAACTGAGGCTCAGAGAAGGGAAATGAATCACTCAAGAAAATTAACAACTAGCAACATAGTGATCCAACATGGAGCAGACTTCAAGCCTTTCATTTCTAAAACCATTTCCAAAGGATTTCACTTCATTGCCTGCTGCTTACCAACTATGTGGCTATCACCTGTCCTTTTCTTGGTACTACCATGACTCATCTACCATACTTAGGATAAGGGTCAATTAATTCCTCAAAGTATTATTAGCCAGATTCTGATCCTCATTTTCTTTTTTTTTTTTTAAGAAGATGTTGGGGGTAGGAGTTTATTAATTAATTTATTTATTTTGGCTATGTTGGGTCTTCATTTCTGTGTGAGGGCTTTCTCTAGTTGTGGCAAGCAGGGGCCACTCTTCATCGCGGTACGCGGGCCTCTCACTGTCTCGGCCTCTCTTGTTGCAGAGCACAGGCTCCAGACGCGCAGGCTCAGTAGTTGTGGCTCACGGGCCTAGTTGCTCCGCGACATGTGGGATCCTCCCAGACCAGGGCTCGAACCCGAGTCCCCTGCATTAGCAGGCAGATTCTCAACCACTGTGCCACCAGGGAAGCCCCCAATCCTCATTATTAATTCTGATGGTACTGTTCTTTAATAACAATCCTCATTCTGTGCCAGAAGCAGAAAGATTTTAAGACAGACATGAATTTCCTGAGCTGTAGTGTTACATTCCTCCAAACACATGTACTGATATTTTTATTCAGCAATAACAACAAACTATTTTTTTTAAACTGGCACTAATAACCAAAAAATCAGAAAGGAACACTAATTCCCAAAAGTGATCTATAATATGTTCCTATGGAAATAACTCATTAAAATACAGCTTTCTTAAAACTTTGAAAAAACATGTTCACTTGGTTTGTTGTCAACAAAGAAGCCTTTCCTGAATCTTTGTTACTTTCCTGCTACAACCTACTTCTGTTTTACTCAATAGGCATTAAAGTGGATCTTTTAGGTTATACTTCTTTAAACTATATCATGCCAGCTAATTAACCAGGCTAAGAAACTTGAACTTTTTATCATGGCAAATCCACTGAAAGATTTTAATTCAGAGTTTTCCGTAATCAAATATGTGTTTCAAAAGGATTACTCTGGTACCAGTATGGAAGTGAAGAAGACCAAGTTGTTCTGACAAGAAGTTGCCAGGCCTACCCTGTGGCAAATGGGAGAACAGGTTTGGATGCTTAGGACATGTAATTGATAGAATGTGGCAATTAACTGTATATGAAAAGTGGAAGAGAAGAAGAAGTAATGATGTACAAGCTCCTGGCATTAAGATAAGTAGAAAAGGAGCTCAAAATCAAAAAGGAGACTTCCATAGACATTTTTCATTCATGATAGAACAATGGCTATTCTCAGCAGAATGTGTGAAAGTCCCATATATGGGAAATAAATTAACATTGGAAAAGAGAGATAAGGAAATGTATCATAAGGAATGTAGTATGTCATGTTTGCTAGGCCATAAAGAAACGGAAAGAGTTTCTGAAAGAACAGATAGTCACAAAACTAGAGCATCAGGTCAGACAATGTAGGAGGGAGGGGCGGAAACATAGGTTGGAGCTACATGATAAAAGATTTTGGATACGTAGCTAAAAAGTTCAGAGTTAATTCAAGAAAAAATAAGAGTCAATGAAGGTTTTGTAATAGATTAAACAAAATGAAATTTTAAAAGTACTTTAAAATATTTCAAATATTTTGAATAATATAAACATCCTTTTTTTCATTCTTTAAAAAGAAGGAAATTTTTGCTCCACTGAATCTAGCTTCCTCTCCCTTGAATTCATGTAACTGTGAGACTTAGAGTCACCTGGGTCAGGAGCCATAGCAACCAAGAATGGACTGTGTGTGTCATATTAAATATAAACACAATGGGTAAAGTTCCAGAACTTCTGCTTCTAGCCACGGCAAAGTAACTAGCATCAGACTTACTTTCCTGACGCAAACAACTATAAAACTGAACAAAATCTATTAGGAAACTATTTCTAGGTGTTGGGTAACACAGCACAGAACCATGATCCCTGAGAGAAAGGGAAACTATGAGGTAAGCTCCACATTAATTCCAGCTTTTCACCTGGGGCCATTTTCCAGAGGCAACATGGAAGCCAGACCCCAAATGGAGAATGTCAATTTCACTGAGATAAGGAGGCATAAATCAGAGTTTGGGGCTGCTGAAGTGGCTTGAATCTGTGCAACAGAGTATTGGAGAAAGGTAGCTGCATGGAGTAAGGGAAGCAAGAAAACCTCTAAGAGATTGCCCTCAGGTCCTTGGCCAAAATAGGCACTACTCATATGCAGGTAGAGACTCCCTAAAGCCCTCATAGAGCAGCTGCTGCAGTGCTAAGTCCTGTGTTCATCTGCATGGAGGTAACAATACACTAACCAATGCTCAGAGATGTCCGAATTCTAACCCATCCAGAGTGGAACAGCCTTGCTGAGCAACTTGGACATTGAAATGAGATGCCAGAAAGATCATGCCTAGGAGTAAAGATCATGCCCTATAGTAAAAGCCATGCCAAAGACTAAGAACAATATTGAAATAAAGCATAAAATCAATTGTAACTAAATCAAGAGATACCACCAATAGTTTAACTACTTGCCAG
This sequence comes from Globicephala melas, assembly GCF_963455315.2. Taxonomy (NCBI): domain Eukaryota; kingdom Metazoa; phylum Chordata; class Mammalia; order Artiodactyla; family Delphinidae; genus Globicephala; species Globicephala melas. The sequence goes on along the minus strand of NC_083317.1, from coordinate 75,511,974 downwards.
AACAAAACTCTTCAAAGAAAAACGATGTACTCTATGTTCCCTACAATATACCATCCATAATAATCTGGCATACTTATAAGTATTCTAGACACACAAAGAAGTAGGAAAAATGTAGCTCACAATCAAAAGTAAAAGAAGTTAATATAAATAGATCTCAAGATGACAAAGAGGTTAAAGTTAGAAAACGAGGGCTTTAAAGTAGCTATTACATATATGATCATGAATTTGTTTTTCATTTAAATTCTAAAACTGAAAAATACTGTACTTGAATACATTTACTGGGTAGATGTACAGCAGACTGGACACAACAAAAGAAAGGGTCAATAAACTTGAAGATATATGAATCGAAATTAACCAATTCTGAAGACAGAACTTAAAAAGAACAGAGCCTTGGTAGTTCAGGTAATCCAAATAAGTGTAATTTAAGTTCCCAGAGGGGAAGAAGAGAGAGAGAGAAAAAGAGAGAGAAGGGAGCAGAAAAAAAATGTGAAAATTCCAAATTTGTTTTAAAAGTCATCCTACATATCCACACCTACATATCCAACCCTAAGCCATATAAATAGAAAGAAACCTTCAACCAGGTACGCTACAATCAAACTGCTGAAAACAATGATAAAAAGAAAATCTGAAAAGCAGCCACAAAGTAATAAAAATATTACATACAGGAAAATAATAAGAAAGATCTGACTCTCATCAGAAAAGAACAGAAGCTAGAAAATCTTGTAACAGCTTTAAAGTACTGAAATTTTTTTTTAAATTTCAACTCAGAATTCTATATCTTATAGGAACAATATTTCAAAAATGAGGATAAAATAATTGTTGATAAATGCAAACTGAGGGAATTCGTTGCTTGCAGAAAGTACACTACAAGAAATGATAAACATTGTGTGCAGGTTTTTGTGTTGACAGGTTTTCAATTTATTTGGGTAAGTATCAAGGAGTGTGATTCATTCGGTAAGAGTATGTTTGGTTTTGTAAAAGCTGGCAAACTGTCTTCCAAAAATTTAATAGAACACTTGTAAATAACCCAAGCAAAAGAAGAACTCACAAGGGAAATTAGAAAATATTTGAAAATATAAATGAAAATAAAGCACTATACATCTGTGTGATACAGCTTAAGCAGGTCTTAGAAATAAATAATATAAGCTTTAAATTCTCATGTTAGAAAAGAAGAACATTTTAAAATCAGTAATCTAAGGTTTAAACTTAAGAAGGTACAAAAAGTCGAGCAAATTAAACCAAAATAAATCAAAGAAAGGAAATAATAAACAGCACAAAACAATGAAATATAAAACAAACAGTATAGAAAATTAACAAAGCCAAAAATTTTTTTGGAGAAAGTACTAAAATTGTTAAACCCTACCTACCACAGCTTAGTAGATAAAACACTGCCACAAATCCCATATGCATGTAACATGTACAAAAAGAGATTGTTATGAACATCCTCATGCCAGTATATTCAAATGAGGTAAAATTATGAATTCCTTGAAAAGTAAATTTAAAATTGACAGAAAAAGAAAATGTGTATAACCCTATGTCTGATAAAGAATTTTTATTTGTAAACGAAATCCTTCCCCAAAAGAAAGCTGTGGGCCCACTTGGTTTTACTGCTGAACTATATCAAACATTAAGGAAGGAAGAATACTAATCTTAAATAAACTTTCATAAATTAAAGGAGGAAAGAAAACTTCCCCCAAAACTGACAAAGCTATTAATGAAAAGAAAATACAAATCAATATCCTCATAGACATTGGTACAAAAATATCATTAATAAATTTCTAGCAAATCAAACATAATGGTTACTGGGGGAAGGGTCGGGGGAAGGATAGTTAGGGAGTTTGGGATTAACATGTACACACTGCTATATTTTAAATGGATAACCAACAAGGACCTACTGTATAACACAGGGGACTCCGTTCAATATTATGTAACAACCTAAATGGGAAAAGAATTTGAAAAAGAATAGATACATGTATATATATAACTGAATCACTTTGCTGTACACCTGACACTAACACAACATTGTTACCAGCTATACTCCAACATAAAATAAAAAGTTTTAAAAAATGAATGGATAAATGAAATGTAGTATATCCATTCTACGGAATAGTCAGCCACAAAAAGGAATGAAGTATTGATCTATGCTACATCATGGGCAAACCTTGAAAACATTATGCTAAGTGAAAGTAGCCAGTTGTAAAAAGCCAGATATCATATGATTCCAGTTATATGACATGCCCAGAAGGCAAATCTATAGAAACAGAAAGATTAGTGGTTGCCAAGGATGGGGAAAAGGGGAGTATGGGGAATGACCTAGTATACAATGACCAACCAGTATACAAATTGGGGGACAAAAGAGAAATTTGGGGTGATATTAATCCTATATATAATCAATGTCCTCTGTCTCTCTCTCTCTCCAAATATATATATATATTTCTACAACATATATACATCTGTTCTAAAAATCAACAAAAGAAAGACAAAACACAATTTTAAAAATAAGCAAAATATTTGTACAGTCATTTCAAAAAAGAAGATATACAAATGATCAATAAGCATATGAAAAGGTTTGCAACATCATTAGTCAACAGAGAAATGCAAATTAAAATGATGATGCCATACTACTTCATTTTAAAAAGGTTGAAAACACTATAATTGGTGAGAAGGTGGACCAACTGGAACACTCGTATTTTGGGAGTGTACTATGTTACAAATGACTAGAAAATAACTTTTCTAAAAATCATTTACAATAGCATCAGATTGTTTGGAAAGTTGTTGGCAGCTCATTATAAAGTCAAAAATACACTTACACCGTGTCCCAACACTTCCACTCTTTTACACAAAAGAAGTGAAAACATAGCATAAAAAACTTGTACATGAGTGTTTCTATCAGCTTTATTCAAAATAATCAAAAACTGGAAATAATCCAAATGTCTAATAAATTAAAATGGATAAATAGTTTGTGGTATAGGTATATAATAGAATAATAGCAATTTAAAAAGAATAAACTACTGAAACACAACATGGGTGAATCTCAGAAATAATATGTGGAGTGAAAGAAGTCATATATAAAACAGTATGTACTGTATGATTCCATTTATATGAAATTCAAGATCAGGTCAAACTAATTTATGATGATTAAAACTGGAAGACTGGTTGCATATTAGGGGGGATGGTAACTGACCAGAAGTGGACATGAGGATATTCTCTGGAGTGATGGAAATGTTATATATCTTGATTGATGTGTTGGTTACATTGTCAAATCTCTACAAATTATATATTAAAGATTTCTGTATTTTACTGATTTTAAATTTCACTTTAAACTATAATAAACACAAAGGATGCATTCATTTTTACTTTATAAAAATCTATGAAAATAAAAACCCACAACGCACTAGAGTTGTACCAGACATAACTCTTACTAACAAACAAAATTTATATAGGCTGTCTTGTCACCATGGGATAAATAACTGAATTATATATTATTTACAATAAAATATATCTGTCACCAGCAAATAGGTGTACTATTCATTATGCCAATTAATAAAAAAATTGGGGAAAAAATGATAAATTTGGGGTGATATCAATCCTACCTCTAAGAAGCTTACTAGCTTACTGTGTTCTATCCACTAACGTTTTCTTGCAAACAACTGTCTCTCTTGTTCGCTCAGTTCTCATTTTAAACACTCTCCATCAGACATTCACAAAGAGCTCCCACACTGAAACCAGCACTGTTTGGCTGACCTAGTCATAGACACAGTGTTCTCCCTAGGACGAAGTTCAAATTACATGATCAGGGTAATGAGGAGACTCAAAGTCTTGTCTTAAAAACCCTCAGAGGAGCTTGAAAACTCAAGACCAAACTGGACATGTAAGTGGTCTTTATACTTTATACACCATGTAAAAGAAGACTGGACTTGTTTATGTGATCCCAGGAGATTTAGAACTGAGACCCATGGTTGAAGTTAAAATTAAAGAGATTTCAGTTCAAGATAACAAAGTTAGGTCTATCCAAGTCTAAAGGAATATATCAAGAGGTGGTATACGCTAAAAATAATCAGAGACAAAATTCAAGCATCTGATGAGTGGTTAGACAACCCAAACTTTAAGGTCCCTCCCACCTCAACACTGTATGACAAGGATTAGGTGTTTCACCAGGCTCACAACTCACATATTCAGCACTAGCCCACACAATAATGGTTTTGCACACACAATCCTATCTTCCTCCTGGCTTGCTTCTATTACTGCCAATGGTTTGATATCAGAAACTGAGGAGAGACAGGTTCATTTCAATTTTGATTACTTCTTAAAAGAGGAAAAATCAAGCTAAACCCAAAGAAGAAGAATGGTAATGTTTGAGGATGGTATCTTGATTAGGACTTGGAGAGTTTAAATATGTGAACACAATTACGTCCAAATAAAGGGTCTGAGTGGTGCTTTATTAACAAATATATACCATTGGTGTTTTGAAACAAAGAGAGAAACTATATAATTGTTCAATATTTAACTCTGCTATTATCAATAGATAAATATAGTGATAGGTAGTATACCTTAAGATTTAAAGCATAGACTTTGGAGCCACACTGCCTAGTTTGGAATCCCAACCTCTCTATTCCTCAGTTTTCTTATCTGACAAAATAGGGATCATAAGAGTACCTATATTATAGAGTTGTTATAAGGATTAAAAGAATTAATTCATCTCAAGTTTGAGGAAGTGTATAACAAGATATGTGTTTTTGTTATTAATGGACGATTGGCATTTAGTGGGCCTGTGTTTTTTCAAAGTTAAAATTTTCTGTATATAGCAGAGAAAAATATCAGTTAGTTTAACAGGAAGAAAAGTTTTTTTAAGAAGATAGCTTTTTTGGAGTAGGATCATATCTCCAAAAGCAACTGAGGATGTGGTCCTGAAGTACAGAAGAGAAGATGTGAGAAAAAAAAAAAAAAGAGAGACAGAATGGAGTCTATCTTAGCCTCGACATCTATAAGAAAATAAGGTAGCTCATAAAAAACAGAAACTTATTTCCCAGAGGTCTGGAGGCTGGGAAGTCCCAGATCATGTCAGTTGATACTTGGATAAAGTGAAGGAATGAGGTAGTAAGCAATGACTAGCAAAAATGGATGAAAAAGCATGATACATAAATTGAACTAATTCTGCACAAGCAGTGACTTAAGAGTTTGAGGTGTAGGGACTTCCCTGGTGGTTCAGTGGCTGGGACTCCCTGCTCCCAATGTGGGGGGCCTGGGTTCGATCCCTGGTCAGGGAGCTGGATCCTGCATGCCGCAACTAAGACCCAAACCAGCTAAATAAATAAATATTAAAAAAAAAAAAAAAAGAGTTTGAGGCGTCTAGGAGAAATACAGCTCCCCTAGAAAATCACCAGAAAGAAGGCAAGGAACAAGGGATAAAAATTCTTTCCATTTTAATTCCATCTCAAAAGATAAAATGATTTCTAGGTTATATTTATAACTACTTTTTAAATATCTTTAACAAACTTACCACCCCTGATGGCACCTGGCAGCATTTTCTGTAGAGTAGGTAAACACATGTAGTTTTGAATAAACTTGGAATGAATGAATAAATGAGAGAACTATTACGTGCAGTAAGGTGTACCAGATAGATGAGATTCCCCTTGGGGAACACCTGGAGAAGATACAATCTCTATGTTACCTTAATGTAACTTGAATTTAGAGGACCCTTAATAACTATTTATAAGGTGCAGGAATGAGTGTACCATAAAAATATGTACCAATGGGTAAAAACTCAGGACAATGGGACCAAGTCTGAAAACTAGACCACGTGTGCTCTTCCTGGAACATCCAGAAGCTCTGGCTGCTCTACTTACCTCAGGGAATGCATTGCCAGGTCCACTTTGTACTTCAGGGACCCAGTCTTCTCAGGAAGACTTTCCAACACAGGCCAGCATTTGGAGCAGGAAGTGGTTTGCGGTATGTCAGACAATACGCTATAGGAATAGAATCACTGTTTTATCTTCTGCAACAAACTTAAAAATACTTGGCCCTTGTGGCCTTCAGACCATCTCCACACTTACAACAATCCAAGTGCACCTAAAACCAGTGATCACAGCTCATTATCAAACAGAGCACTGTTCACAGAAGAGGCTACTGCAAGGCAAGGTCTGATGCAACAGCGATATGGCAGTGAGCTCGGCAGTCTGCGTTCCACTGGGTTCAGAATCTTTAAAATGTTTTCTGTCTTTGATGTTCAGAAACAGCATCTCAGAATTGAAACCAGACAATAAAGAAGAAAGTATTTATAGCACTGAGGTCACTTAAGAATGAGAACTTGAGACAAACTGCATTAGTGCTAAACTGGTCTCAACTTCTTACACGATGTGGGACTTCCCCACATCTTTGTTTCCTTTATATAAAATGGGAATGCTGAAGAAGAACTACAGTTCTGCAGCCTATGGAACAAAAACCACATTCACAGAAAGAGAGACAAGAGGAAAAGGCAGAGCACTATGTAACATATGAAGGAACAAGATAAAACCCCAGAAAAACAACTAAATAAGTGGAGATAGGCAACCGTCCAGAAAAAGATTTCAGAATAATGATAGTGAAGATGATCCAGGACCTCGGAAAAAGAATGGAGACAAAGATCAAGAAGATGCAAGAAATGTTTTAAAAAGATCTAGAAGAATTAAAGAACAATCAAACAGAGATGAACAACACAATAACTGAAATGAAAAATACACTAGAAGAAATCAATAGAAGAATAACTGAGGCAGAACAGATAAGTGACCTGGAAGACAGAATGGTGGAATTCACTGCTGTGGAACAGAAGAAAAAAGAATGAAAAGAAATAAAGACAGATAAGAGAACTCTCGGACAACATTAAACGCAACAACATTGGCATTATAGGGGTCCCAGAAGGAGAAGAGAGAGAGAAAGGTCCAGAGAAAATATTTGAAGAGATTACAGTCGAAAACTTCCTTAACATGGGAAAGGAAATAACCACCAAGTCCAGGAAGTGCAGAGAGTCCCATACAGGATAAACCCAAGGAGAAACACACCGAGACACATAGTAATCAAATTGGCAAAAATTAAAGACAAAGGAAAATTATTGAAAGCAGCAAGGGAAAAATGACAAATAATATACAAGGGAACTCCCATAAGGTTAACAGCTGATTTCTCAGCAGAAACTCTACAAGCCAGAAGGGAGTGGCATGATATACTTCAAGTGATGAAAGGGATGAAAGGGAAGAACCTACAACAAAGATTACTCTACCTGTCAAGGATCTCATTCAGATTCCATGGAGAAATCAAAAGCTTTACAGACAAGCAAAAGCTAAGAGAATTCAGCACCACCAAACCAGCTCTATGACAAATGCTAAAGGAACTTCTCTAAGTGGGAAACACAAGAGAAGAAAAGGACCTACAAAAACAAACCCAAAACAATTAAGAAAATGGTCATAGGAACATACATATCGATAATTACCTTAAACGTGAATGGATTAAATGCTCCAACCAAAAGACACAGGCTTGCTGAATGGATACAAAAACAAGACCCATATATATGCTGTCTACAAGAGATCCACTTCAGACCTAGGGACACATTCAAACTGAAAGCGAGGGGATGGAAAAAGATATTCCATGCAAATGGAAATCAAAAGAAAGCTGCAGTAGCAATACTCATATCAGATAAAATTGACTTTAAAATAAAGAATGTTATAAGAGACAAGGAAGGACACTACATAACAATCAAAGGATCAATCCAAGAAGAAGATATAACAATTATAAATATATATGCAACCAACATAGGAGCACCTCAATACATAAGGCAACTGCTAGCAGCTATAAAAGAGGAAATCGACAGTAACACAATAATAGTGGGGGACTTTAGCACCTCACTTACACCAATGGACAGATCATCCAAACAGAAAATTAACAAGGAAACACAAGCTTTAAATAACACAACAGATCAGACAGGGTTAATTGATATATATAGGACACTGCATCCAGAAACAGCAAACTACACTTTCTTCTCAAGTGCGCACGGAACATTATCCAGGATAGATCACATCTTGGGTCACAAATCAAGGCTCAGTAAATTTAAGAAAATTGAAATCATACCAGGCATCTTTTATGACCACATCGCTACGAGATTAGGAATCAATTACGGGGAAAAAATGTAAAAAACACAAATACATTGGAGGCTAAACAATATGTTGCTAAATAACCAAGAGATCACTGAAGAAATCAAAGAGGAAATCAAAAAATACCTAGAGACAAATGACAATGAAAACACGATGATCCAAAACCTATGGGATGCAGCAAAAGCAGTTCTAAGAGGGAAGTTTATAGCAATACAAGCCTACCTCGAGACACAAGAAAAATCTCAAACAAACAATCTAAACTTACACCTAAAGGAAGTAGAGAAAGAAGAACAAACAAAACCAAAAGTTAGCAGAAGGAAAGAGATCATAAAGATCAGAGCAGAAATAAATGAAATAGAGTTGGAGAAGATGGTGGAAGAGTAAGACGCGGAGATCACCTTCCTCCCCAAAGATACACCAGAAATACATCTACACGTGGAAGTGCTCCTACAGAACACCCACTTAACGCTGGCAGAAGACCTCACACCTCCCAAAAGGCAAGAAACTCCCCACATACCTGGGTAGGCCAAAAGAAAAAACAGAGGCAAAAGAATAGAGACGGGACCTGCACCAGTGGGAGGGAGCTGTGAAGGAGGAAAGGTTTCCACACACTAGAAGCCCCTTCGCGGTGGAGACTGCGGGTGGCGGAGGGGGAAACTTCAGAGCCACGGCGGAGAGCACAGCAACAGGGGTGCGGAGGGCAAAGCAGAGAGATTCCCGCACAGAGGATCGGTGCCACCCAGCACTCACCAGCCCAAGAGGCCTGTCTGCTCACCCGCCGGGACGGGCGGGGTCTGGGGGCTGAGGCTCGGGCTTCAGTTGGATGCAGGGAAAGGACTGGGGTTGGTGGTGTGAACACAGCCTGAAGGGGTCAGCACGCCACGGCTAGCCAAGAGGGAGTCCGGGAAAAGTCTGGAGCTGCCAAAGAGACAAGAGACTTTTTCTTGCTTCTTTGTTTCCTGGTGCACGAGAAGAGGGGATTAAGAGCTCTGCATAAAGGAGCTCCAGAGATGGGCGCGAGCTGCGGCTAACAGCACGGACCCCAGAGACGGGCATGAGATGCTAAGGCTGCTGCAGCCACCAAGAAGCATATGTGCAAGCACAGGTTACTCCCCCCACCTCCCCTGCCAGGAGCTTGTGCAGCCCGCCACTGCCAGGGTCCCGTGATCCAGGGACAACTTCCCCGGGAGAACACACAGTGCACCTCAGGCTGGTGCAACGTCACGCTGGCCTCTGCCACTGCACGCTAGCCCTGCATCCATACACCTAACGCCCCACCCCCACCCCCGCCACTGCCTGAGTGAGCCAGAGCAGCGAAATCAGCTGCTCTTTAACCCTGTCCTGCCTGAGCGGAGAAGAGACGCCCTCAGGTGACCCACACTCAGAGGCGGGGCCAAATCCAAAGCTGAACCCTGGGAGCTGTGCGAACAAAGAAGAGAAAGGGAAGTTTCTCCCAGCAGCCTCAGAAGCAGCGGATTAAAGCTCCACAATCAACTAGATGTACTCTGCATCTGTGGAATACCTGAATAGACAACAAATCATCCCAAATTGAGGCGGTGGACTTTGGGAGCAAGATATATTATTTTTCCTCTTTTCTTCTTTTTGTGAGTGTGTATGTGTATGCTTCTGCATGAGATTTTGTCTGTATAGCTTTGCTTTCACCATTTGTCCTAGGGTTCTGTCCGTCCATTTTTTTTTTTTACTTGAAAACATTTTTTTATGATTATTTTTTATTTTAATAACTTTATTTTACTTTATCTTACTTTATTTTATTTTATCCTCTTTCTTTCTTTTAATTTTTTCTCCCTTTTATTCTGAGCCATGTGGAGAACAGTCTCTTGGTGCTCCAGCCAGGCGTCAGGGCTGTGCCACTGAGGTGGGAGAGCCAACTTCAGGACACTGGTCCACAAGAGACCTTCCAGCTCCACATAATATCAAACAGCGAAAATCTCCCAGAGATCTCCATCTCAACACCAACACCCAGCTTCACTCAATGACCAGCAAGCTACAGTGCTGGGCACCCTATGCCAAACAACTAGCAAGACAGTAACACAGCCCCATCCATTAGCAGAGAGGCTGCCTAAAATCATAATAAGGCCACAGGCACCCCAAAACACACCATCAGATGTGGACCTGCCCACCAGAAAGACAAGATCCAGCCTCATCCACCAGAACACAGGCACTAGTCCCCTCCACCAGGAAGCCTACACAACCCACTGAACCAACCTTAGCCACTGGGGACAGACACCAAAAACAACAGGAACTACGAACCTGCAGCCTGCGAAGAGGAGAGCCCAAACACAGTAAGATAAGCAAAATGAAAAGACAGAAAAACACACAGCAAATGACAGAGCAAGGTAGAAACCCACCAGACCTAACAACTGAAGAGGAAATAGGCAGTCTACCTGAAAAAGAATTCAGAATAATGATAGTAAAAATGATCCAAAATCTTGGAAATAGAATAGAGAAGATGCAAGAAACATTTAACAAGGACCTAGAAGATCTAAGAGGAAACAAGCAACGATGAACAACACAATAAACGAAATTAAAAACACTCCAGAAGGGATTAATAGTGGAATAACTGGGGCAGAAGAACTGATAAGTGACCTGGAAGATAAAAGAGTGGAAATAACTACTGCAGAGCAGAATAAAGACAAAAGAATGAAAAGAACTGAGGACAGTCTCAGAGACCTCTGGGACAACATTAAATGCACCAACATTCGAATTATAGGGGTTCCAGAAGAAGAAGAGAAAAAGAAAGTGACTGAGAAAATATTTGAAGAGATTATAGTTGAAAACTTCCCTAATATGGGAAAGGAAATAGTTTTAAAAAGTCCAGGAAGCACAGAGAGTCCCATACAGGATAAATCCAAGGAGAAACATGCCAAGACACATATTAATCAAACTGTCAAAATTTAAATACAAAGAAAACTAGTAAAAGCAGCAAGGGAAAAACAACAAATAACACACAAGGGAATCCCCATAAGATTAACAGCTGATCTTTCAGCAGAAACTCTGCAAGCCAGAAGTGACTGACACGACATATTTAAAGTGATGAAGGAGAAAAACTTACAACAAAGATTACTCTACCCAGCACAGATCTCATTCAGACTTGACAGAGAAATTAAAACCTTTACACACAAGCAAAAGCTAACAGAATGCAGCACCACCAAACCAGCTTTACAACAAGTGCTAAAGGAACTGCTATAGGCAGGAAACACAAAAGGAAAAGACCTACAATAAAAAACCCAAAACAATTTAGAAAATGGTAATAGGAACATACATATCGATATTACCTTAAATGTAAATGGATTAAATGCTCACACCAAAAGAAACAGATTGGCTGAATGGATAAAACAACAAGACCCGTATATATGCTGTCTACAAGAGACCAATTTCAGACCTAGGGACAAATACAGACTGAAAGTGAGGGGATGGAAAAAGATATTCCATTCAAATGGAAATCAAAAGAAAGCTGGAGTAGCAATTCTCATATCAGAAAAAATAGACATTAAAACAAAGACTACTACAAGAGACAAAGAAGAACACTATATAATGATCAAGGGATCAATCCAAGAAGAATATATAACAACTGTAAAAATTTATGCACCCAACATAAGAGGACCTCAGTACATAAGGCAAATACTAACAGCCATAAAAGGGGAAATCGACAGGAATGCAACCATAGTAGGGGAGTTTAACACCCCACTTTCACCAATGGACAGGTCATCCAAAACGAAAATAAATAAAGAAATACAAGCTTTAAATGATACTTTTAACAAGATGGACTTAATTGATATTTATAGAACATTCCATCCAAAAACAACAGAATACACATTTTTCTCAAGTGCTCATGGAATATTCTCCAGCATAGATCATACCTTGGGTCACAAATCTAGCCTTGGTAAATTTAAGAAAATTGAAATCGTATCAAGTATCTTCCGACTACAACGCTATGAGACTCGATAGCAATTACAGGGAAAGATCTGTAAAAAATACAAACACATGGAGGCAAAACAACACACTACTTAATAACGAAGTGATCACTGAAGAAATCAAAGAGGAAATCAAAAAATACCTAGAAACAAATGACAATGGAGACAGGACGACCCAAAACCTATGGGATGCAGCAAAAGCAGTTCTAAGAGGGAAGTTTATAGCAATACAATCCTACCTTAAGAAACAGGAAACATCTCGAATAAACAACCTAACCTTGCACCTAAAGCAATTAGAGAAAGAAGAACAAAAAAACCCCAAAGTTAGCAGAAGGAAAGAAATCATAAAGATCAGGTCAGAAATAAATGAAAAAGAAATGAAGGAAACAATAGCAAAGATCAATAAAACTAAAAGCTGGTTCTTTGAGAAGAGAAACAAAATTGATAACCCATTAGCCAGACTCATCAAGAAAAAAAGGGAGAAGACTCAAATCAATAGAATTAGAAATGAAAAAGGAGAAGTAACAACTGACGCTGCAGAAATACAAACGATCATGAGAGATTACAACAAGCAACTCTATGCCAATAAAATGGACAACCTGTAATAAATGGACAAATTCTTAGAAATGCATAACCTGTTGAGACTGAACCAGGAAGAAATAGAAAATATGAACAGACCAATCACAAGCACTGAAGTTGAAACTGTGATGAAAAATCTTCCAACAAACAAAAGTCCAGGACCAGATGGCTTTACAGGCGAATTCTATCAAACATTTAGAGAAGAGCTAACACCTATCCTTCTCAAACTCTTCCAAAATATAGCAGAGGGAGGAACACTCCCAAACTCATTCTACAAGGCCACCATCACCCTGATACTAAAACTAGACAAAGATGTCACAAAGAAAGAAAACTACAGGCCAATATCATTGATGAATATAGATGCAAAAATCCTCAACAAAATACTAGCAAACAGAATCCAACATCACATTAAAAGGACCATACACCATGATCAAGGGGGTTTATCCCAGGAATGCGAGGATTCTTCAATATATGCAATTCAATCAATGTGATACACCATATTAACAAATTGAAGGAGAAAAACCATATGATCATCTCAATAGATGCAGAAAAAGCTTTTGACAAAATTCAACACCCATTTATGATAAAAACCCTGCAGAAAGTAGGCATACAGGGAACTTTCCTCAACATAATAAAGGCCATATATGACAAGCCCACAGCAAACATCATCCTCAATGGTGAAAAACTGAAACCATTTCCACTAAGATCAGGAACGAGACAAGGTTGCCCACTCTCACCACTCTTATTCAACATAGTTTTGGAAGTTTTAGCCACAACAATCAGAGAAGAAAAAGAAATAAAAGGAATCCAAGTCGGAAAAGAAGAAGTAAAGCTGTCACTGTTTGCAGATGACATGATACTATACATAGAGAATCCTAAAGATGCTACCAGAAAACCACTAGAGCTAATCAATGAATTTGGTAAAGTAGCAGGACACAAAATTAATGCACAGAAATCTCTGGCATTCTTACACACTAATGATGAAAAATCTGAAAGTGAAATCAAGAAAACACTCCCATTTACCACTGCAACAAAAAGAATAAAATATCGAGGAATAAAGCTACCTAAGGAGACAAAAGACCTGTATGCAGAAAATTATAAGACACAGATGAAAAATTAAAGATGATACAAATAGATGGAGAAATATACCATGTTCTTGGATTGGAAGAATCAACATTGTGAAAATGACTCTACTACCCAAAGCAATCTACAGATTCAGTGCAATCCCTATCAAACTAACACTGGCATTTTTCACAGAACTAGAACAAAAAATTGCACAATTTGTATGGAAACACAAAAGAACCCGAATAGCCAAAGTAATCTTGAGAATGAAAAATGCAGCTGGAGGAATCAGACTCCCTGACTTCAGACTATACTACAAAGCTACAGTAATCAAGACATTATGGTACTGGCACAAAAACAGAAATATAGATCAATGGAACAGGATAGAAAGCCCAGAGATAAACCCACGCACATATGGTCACCTTATCTTTGATAAAGGAGGCAAGAATATACAGTGGAGAAAAGACAGCCTCTTCAATAAGTGGTGCTGGGAAAACTGGACAGGTACATGTAAAAGTATGAAATTAAAACACTCCTTAACACCATACATAAAAATAAACTCAAAATGGATTAAAGACCTAAATGTAAGGCCAGAAACTATCAAACTCTTAGAGGAAAACATAGGCAGAACACTCTATGACATAAATCACAGCAAGATCTTTTTTGACCCACCTCCTAGAGAAATGGAAATAAAAACAAAAATAAACAAATGGGACCTAATGAAACTACAAAGCTTTAGCACAGCAAAGGAAACCATAAACAAGACCAAAAGACAACCCTCAGAATGGGAGAAAATATTTGCAGACAAAGCAACTGACAAAGGATTAATCTCCAAAATATACAAGCAGCTCATGCAGCTCAATATCAGAAAAACAAACAACCCAATCCAAAAATGGGCAGAAGACCTAAATAGACATTTCTCCAAAGAAGATATACAGACTGCCAACAAACACATGAAAGAATGCTCAACATCATTAATCATTAGAGAAATGCAAATCAAAACTACAATGAGATATCATCTCACACTGGTCAGAATGGCCATCATCAAAAAATCTAGAAATAATAAGTGCTGGAAAGGGTGTGGAGAAAAGAGAACACTCCTGCACTGTTGGTGGGAATGTAACTTGATACAGCCACTATGGAGAACAGTATGGAGGTTCCTTCAAAAACTACAAATAGAACTACCATATGACCCAGCAATCCCACTACTGGGCATATACCCTGAGCAAACCAAAACTCAAAAAGAGTCATGTACCACAATGTTCACTGCAGCTCTATTTACAATAGCCAGGACATGGAAGCAACCTAAGTGTCCATCAACAGATGAATGGATAAAGAAGATGTGGCACATATATCAATGGAATATTACTCAGTCATCAAAAGAAACGAAGTTGAGTTATTTGTAGTGAGGTGGATGGACCTAGAGTCTGTCATACAGAGTGAAGTAAGTCAGAAAGAGAAAAACAAATACCGTATGCTAACACATATATATGGAATCTAAGAAAAAAAAAAAAAGGTCATGAAGAACCTAGGGGTAGGACGGGAATAAAGACACAGACCTCTAGAGCATGGACTTGAGGATATGGGGAGGGGGAAGGGTAAGCTGTGAGAGAGTGGCATATACATATATACACTACCAAATGTAAAACAGATAGCTAGTGGGAAGCAGCCGCATAGCACAGGGAGATCATCTAGGTGTTTTCTGACCATCTAGAGGGGTGGGATAAGGAGGGTGGGAAGGAGGGAGATGCAAGAGGGAAGAGATATGGGAACATATGTATATGTATAACTGATTCACTTTGTTATAAAGCAGAAACTAACACACCATTGTAAAGCAATTATATTCCAATAAAGATGTTAAAAAAAAAAGAAAAATGAAATAGAAACAAAGAAAACAATAGCAACGATCAATAAAACTATAAGCTGGTTCTTTGAGAAGATAAACAAAATTGATAAACCATTAGCCAGACTCACCAATAAAAGGAGGGAGAGGACTCAAATCAATAAACTTAGAAATGAAAATGAGAAGTTAGAACAGACCGCAGAAATACAAAGCACCCTAAGAGACTACTACAAGCAACTGTATGCCAATAAGATGGACAACCTGGAAGAAATGGACGAATTCTTAGAAAGGTATAACCTTCCAAGACTGAACCAGGAAGAAACAGAAAGTATGAACAGACCAATTACAAGTAATGAAATTGAAACTGGGATTAGAAGTCTTCCACCAGGGCTTCCCTGGTGGCGCAGTGGTTGAGAGTCCGCCTGCCGATGCAAGGGACACGGGTTCGGGCCCCAGTCCGGGAAGATCTCACATGCCACGGAGCGGCTAGGCCCGTGAGCCATGGCCACTAAGCCTGCGCGTCCGGAGCCTGTGCTCCGCAACGGGAGAGGCCACAACAGTGAGAGGCCCGCGTACGGCAAAAAAAAAAAAAAAAAGAAGTCTTCCACCAAACAAAAGTCCAGGACCAGATGGCTTCACAGGTGAATTCTATCAAACATTTAGAGAAGAGCTAACACCCATCCTTCTCAAACTCTTCCAAAAAATTGCAGAGGAAGAAACTCTCCCAAACTCATTCTATGAGGCCACCATCACCCTGACACCAAAGTCAGAAAAAGATACTATGAAAAAAGAAAATTAGAGACCAATATCACTGATGAATATAGATGCAAAAATTCTCAACAAAATACTAGCAAACAGAATCCAACAACACATTAAAAAGTTCATACACCATGATCAAGTGGGATTTATCCCAGGGATGCAAGGATTCTTCAATATACGCAAATCAATCAATGTGCTACACCATATTAACAAACTGACGAATAAAAACCATATGATCATCTCAACAGATGCAGAAGAAGATTTCGACAAAATTCAACACCCATTTATGAAAAAACTCTCCAGAAAGTGGGCACAGAGGGAACCTACCTCAACATAATAAAGGCCATATATGACAAACCCACCCCAAACATCATTCTCAATGGTGAAAAACTGAAAGCATTTCCTCTAAGATCAGGAACAAGACAAGGATGTCCACTCTCACCACTGTTATTCAACAGAGTTTTGGAAGTCCTAGCCATGGCAATCAGAGAAGAAAAAGAAATACAAGGAATACAAATTGGAAAAGAAGAAGTAAAACTGTCACTGTTTGCAGATGCCATGATACTATACATAGAGAATCCTAAAGATGCCACCAGAAAACTAGAGCTAATCAATGAATGTGGTGAAGTTGCAGGATACAAAATTAATGCACAGAAAGCTCTGGCATTCCTATACACTAATGATGAAAAATCTGAAAGAGAAATTAAGGAAACACTTCCATTTACCATTGCAACAAAAAGAATACAATACCTATGAATAAACCTACCTAGGGACACAAAAGACCTGTATGCAGAAAACTATAAGACACTGTTGAAAGAAATTAAAGATGATACCAACAGATGGAGAGAAATGCCATGTTCTTGGATTGGAAGAATCAATATTGTGAAAATGACTATACTACACAAAGCAATCTACAGATTCAATGCAATCCCTATCAAATTACCAATGGCATTGTCTACAGAACTGGAACAAAATATCTTGAAATTTGTATGGAGACACAAAAGACCCCAAATAGCCAAAGCAGTCTTGAGGGAAAAAAACAGAGCTGCAGGAATCAGACTCCCTGACTTCGGACTATACTAGAAAGCTACAGTAATCAAGAAAATATGGCACTGGCACAAAAAGAGAAATATAGATCAATGGAGCAGGATAGAAAGCCCAGAGATAAACCCATGCACCTATGGTCAACTAATCTATGACAAAGGAGGCAAGGATATACAATGGAGAAAAGACGGCCTCTTCTATAAGTGGTGCTGGGAAAACTGGACAGCTACATATAAAAGAATGAAATTAGAACACTCCCTAACACCATACACAAAAATAACTCAAAATGGATTAGAGCCCTAAATTAAGACCAGATACTATAAAAAACTCTCAGAGGAAAACACAGGAAGAACACTCTTTGACATGAATCACAGCAAGATATTTTTTGATCTACCTCCTAGAGTAATGGAAATAAAAACAAAAATAAACAAATGGGACCTAATGAAACTTAAGAGCTTTCGCAAAGCAAAGGAAACTACAAACAAAACAAAAAGACAACCCTCAGAATGGGAAAAAATATTTGCAAACGAATCCATGGACAAAGGATTAATCTCCAAAATATATAAACAGCTCATGCAGCTCAGTATTAAAAAAACAAACAACCCAATCCAAAAATGGGCAGAAGACCTAAATAGACATTTCTCCAAAGAAGACATACAGATGCCCAAGAAGTACATGAAAAGCTGCTCAACATCACTAATTATTAGAGAAATGCAAATCAAAACTACAATGAGGAATCACCTCACACCAGTTAGCATGGGCATCATCAGAAAATCTACAAACAACAGATGCTGGAGAGGGTGTGGAGAAAAGGGAATCCTCTTGCACTTTTGGTGGGAATGTTAATTGATACAGCCACTATTGAGAACAGTATGGAGGTTCCTAAAAAAACTAAAAAAAATTACCATATGACCCAGCAATCCCACTATTGGGCATATACCCAGAGAAAACCGTAATTCAAAAAGACACATGCACCCCAATGTTCCTTGCCGCACTATTTACAACAGCCAGGTCATGGAAGCAACCTAAATGCCCATCAACAGACGAATGGAAAAAGAAGATGTGGTACATATGTACAATGGAATATTACTCAGTCATAAAAAGGAACGAAACTGGGTCATTTGTAGAGACGTGGATAAATCTAGAGACTGTCATACAGAGTGAAGTAAGTCAGAAAGAGAAAAATATCGCATATTAACGCATATATGTGGAACCTAGAAAAATGGTACAGGTGAACCGGTTTGCAGGGCAGAAATTGAGACACAGATGTAGAGAACAAACATATGGACACCAAGGCGGGAAAGCAGTGGCGGGTGGGGATGGTGGTGTGATGAATTGGGAGATTGGGATTTACATGTATACACTGATGTGTATAAAATGGATGACTAATAAGAATCTGCTGTTTAAAAAAATAAATAAAACAAAATTTTTAAAAAAATGGGAATGCTGATAATAGCACCGATCTCAAGTTGTTGTGAGTATTAAATAAAGTTTTCCATGTAAAACGTTTTGAACAGAGCTTATTACATATGAAATTCTCAATAAATGTTACTGCTTCTTAACTGTAAACATAGCAAGTTTGAAAAATTTTGTAAACATTTTGTATTAAAAAAAAATTATAGCATGGCCTTAGACACATTTAATGATGTAATGGGAGTTCCAAGATACGACCTGAATGTGCCATCAACAGTTTAGTGCTTCTTCACTTGTATAAACAAAAGAATTAGCAAATGATGAAAATGTAAAAGACCTATGAATCTGAAGATGCCAAGACAAATCGAAGGCAGTCTTGCATTCAAGGAATTCACACTCTAGTAGGGAGGAGTAATAATAGCAAATACTAATTGAACACTAACTAAATACTCGGCATTTTGATGTGGATTAACTCATTTAATCTTTATCACAAATATATGAAGTAGGTACCAGTAATATTGTCATTATACAAATAAAGAAATTGAAATATGGAGTATTTAAGTAACTTGCCCCAGGGATCTGGTTTGAGCCAGGATGCAAAACCTAGCAGTCTGGCTCCACATCTTAGTCTTACTCACTATTCTGTACTGCCTCTACAGTGCTTCATGAAAAGTAATCGAGCACTATGTGCAAGACAAAAGGAAAAGAAGAGATTGTGGAGACAGGGAGACCAGGTATTGAAATGGTCTAGACAAGAAGTAAAAAGGACCAGAAATACACAATAGCCATGATGCTGGAGATCATGGAGTAAATGAAAGAGATACTGGATAAAAGGAGCTAACGACTGCCTGCCTGTGGAGAACCCAGGAATACTTGAACAAGTATTTTATACGCAGGAAATGTTGGAATAGCAACAACAGGATGGGATCAGTGCTTTCATCCCTCTAAATTCCCCAACACTGTCCATTGTCTCTCTGACCAGTCTGAGTCTTTCAATCTCCAGATTTACCAGCCATAATTTTTCAAATGATATTTCCAAACGTATTCCTCCTAGATTCTGTCAAATAAGAGCACAGAAAGGCACTACACAGTTTCAGAGCTGTATTTTCCACCTTCCTTCTGAAAGAAAAATCACTGTTGTTTTTTTTTTTAACAAAAATCTCAAAAGTTTATAGTTAGAAAAACCAAGTCTAAAAGTATTGAGTCTAAAAGCCGATGACACAGACAATTACCAGAAAGGCCACAAGATGGCAGCAAAGTATAGCATAAGAGCAGCCTGAGCAGGTAGGTGTCCTAGAGCAGCGGTCCCCAACCTCTTCGGCACCAGGGACCGGTTTCGTGGAAGACAATTTTTCCACGGGCGGGGGCGGGGGCGGGGATGGTTCAGTTGGTAATGCGAGCGATGGGGAGCGGTGGGGAGCCATGGGGAGCCATGGGGAGCAGTGGGGAGCGGCAGATGAAGCTTCGTTCGCTCACCCTCTGCTCACCTCCTGCTGTGCGGCCCGGTTCCTGACAGGCCGAGGACCACTACCAGATGGGGACCCCTGTCCTAGAGGGTGCTTTTTATTAAAGACTCTCAGATTTCATAAGTTTTGTGTATACGTATTTGGTGCATATTAACCAACAGCTTTAACGGCTCTATAATCATTGTCTCTACACAGCACCTCACAGTTTACAAAACTCCTACCAACCATGTCTCTTATCGGATCCTCAGAGTCACTCGGTGAAGTCCACAGGTCAATCAATGATCATGACTTCTCTGCAGAATAAGGAGCAGCTTTACCCCAGGTACTAGAGGTATTTCAGAGGTTCGGAAGTGAGGCAAAGTTCAGAACTTTATCATTGTTTCTATTAAGATGGGCTCCAGGGGAAAGAGAACATGAAGGGGGATACTATACCCTCAACTTCAGAAAGAAAAAAAAAATCTAAGATTTTCAGTAGAACTGAGAATGCCTTAAGGAACTGAGGTCTGTAAGGAATTTGGAGGAAAAAAAGGGAAAAAAGAAGTAAAGTGACAGGGCTTTCATTATTTTTATAACAGCACTAAAATTTTTCTCAGAGACAATTATAGAAAGCAAAACTGGAAAGAAATACACCCAGGGGGGAAAGATATTTATCCTCCAAACGATAGTCACATAAATTTCCTAGGGCTGCTATAACAAACGACCACAAACTTGGTGGCGTAAAACAGTAAGTCCAAAATCAAGGTGTCTGCAGGGCTGCGCTTCCTCCAGATGCTCTGGGGGAGAATATTCTCTTGTCTCTTCAGCTTCTGGTGGCTCCAGGCCTCCAAGCCCTGCCTCTATCCTTGTAAGGTCTTCTCCATTATGAGCCTCCCTCTCTGTGTTGCTTATAAGGACACCTGTCATTGGACTTAGGGCCCACCTAGATAATCCAGGCTGATCTCAACTGGAGATCTTTAATTCCATTTGCAAAGAGCCTTTTTCCAAATAAAGCCCCATTCTTAGGTATCAGGGGTTAGGACTTAGGCATATCTTTGGGGGGAGGGTCACCATTCTACCCACTACAATAGTCTTGCGACTTTACTTTCCCCGCCCGTGAGGAGCCCACAAACGTACATATTATAGACCCCCTGATCCTTCCTCATGTTTAGCTGCTACAGAGGAACACCATCTGATTTCTGCTCTGTAGTCTGTGCAACCTGTGTCCTCTCCTTGGACGCAGTGTCCTCGTCTGTAAAATAGGGAAGCTAGGCCAGCCAGTGGTCACAAAGTCAAAAGCATGCTGAGTTTGAGAGGAAACAGAGAACAGAGTAGGGTTAAGAAAAACAAGAGCATTTGTACCTATGCCAATCACTTGTTACCTCGTGGTGGAACATTTTACTTCCTCGTTAGCTTTGGGAGGTCATTTATCTTTACATTTGATTAAATATCTACTTTGTAGCAGATCCTGCTCTAGGTTCTCAGACTGTAGAGATGGACAAGGAGGGATCCTGCTCTCGGGAACCCCACAACCCAAGAGGAGAGACAGACAGACACACAATGGTATCCCTGCAGCCTAGGGTAAAAGTGCTAAGGAGAGATCCTCTGTATATGTGAACATCAAAACCCAAGTGACCGACTCTGGGGTGTGGTTGGATGCAGGGATGAGGAAAGCCCCCACTGGGGGATGCACTTAAGTTGGTTCTTGAGTGTGGAGTAAATTTAATCAGCTAAGTAAGATAGTAGAAAATAGCGCACACAGAGTAATCACGATGTCTAAAGATGCCAAGATGCGAAAGGGCCAGGGGGTAGGTGCCTTTGGAAGAAAGTATGCCAAAGGGAAAAAAGGAAAAGGATATTGTCCAGAAAAATCATCGTGATCACTGCTACCATCACTGAACACTTGCTTAGTGCCAAACACCACACCAAATGTCTTCATGCATGGTACAATTCTCATAGCTACAGGTAGAATGTCTGTTTAGGCTTAGCTGTGCTGGAATAATTCCTAAATCTCAGTTGCTTCATCCAATGAATGTTTATTTCTCACCCACACATAATCTGTTGGAATCTGGTTCATTCTCCAGGGCAGCTGTCTCCTAAGTGTTGGCTCAGCATTCAGTCTCCTTGATTCTCATAGCACCTTAATTCTCATATCAAAATGTGTTTTCACATTCATCAAAGGAAAAAGTGGGCTGGAGAATTCCGTCCTGGGAACTGAATGCCTCCACACAGAGGTGACACACACCACTTCTGCTTACTTTTCTCAGGCTCTGCAGGTGACTTGGGCACACCTAACTTCTGAAGAGAAAGAAAAGTAATGTCCAGAATTAAAAGAGAAGCAGGTACTGGGGAACAGAAGCTGCTTACCACAGGTGGCTACCATTATTC
The DNA here is from genome assembly GCF_963455315.2 of Globicephala melas. Classification (NCBI taxonomy): domain Eukaryota; kingdom Metazoa; phylum Chordata; class Mammalia; order Artiodactyla; family Delphinidae; genus Globicephala; species Globicephala melas. The sequence continues at coordinate 75,489,389 of NC_083317.1, read as the reverse complement.
TCATTTCACAGATGGGGAGATAGAAACACAGAGAAGTTACCCAAGGTCACACAGCTGGCAACTGGCAGAACCAGCATTTGTACTCAGATCTGTCTCACTCCAGACCCCAGACTTTTCTTTATTGGGAAATGCATATGCCATGCAAACGATTTGGACTTCATCCCACCGGTAATGCAGAGGTTATTGAAAAGCTATAACGGGGAGAATACAAATCCTATTTGTATTTTAGAAAGATCTGTCTGAAAACAGTGATGGGGGAGGGACCAGACTGCAGATGTGAGTCCCCAGGAACTATTATGACAGTTTTCAGAAGGGAAATGATAGGGCCCTGAACTTAGCAGTGCCTACGATGGGGACTGTGAGGGGGCAGCAGATCTAAGGGCCACTAAGAATCAGAGTAGAGGACTTTCCTGGTGGCACAGTGGTTAAGAATCCACCGCCAATGTGGGGGACATGGGTTCGAGCCCTGGTCCGGGAAGATCCCACATGCAGCAGAGCAACTAAGCCCATGCGCCACAGCTATTGAGCCTGCTCTCTAGAGCCCGTGAGCCACACTACTGGGCCTGGATGCCACAACTACTGAAACCCACGCACCTAGAGCCCATGCTCTGCAACAAGAGAAGCCACCGCAATAAGAAGCCCACGCACCGCAACGAAGAGTAGCCCCCGCTCGCTGCAACTAGACAAAGCCCGTGCCCTCGTGGCAACAAAGACCCCATGCAGCCATAAATAAATAAATTTATTTATTTAAAAAGAAAAAAAGAATCAGAGTAGAGAGGTTTTAATAAATAAGTGGATATACAAGATGATGAAAAAGGAAGGGGGGACAGGCACGATGAGCAGGGTCCTGGTTTGGCAAACTAGGAGGACAGAGGTGCCATTTACCAAGACAGGGATTAAGACAGGCATCAGGCTGGTTGTGCTTGTTTTTGTTTTTGATGGGGAGAAGGATGTAAATGGTTCAAATCTGAACATGTTGAATTTGAGTTTCTCGTGGAAATTCAAGTAGAGAGCTCCAGCAGACACTTAGGCATATGTATCTTAAATTTATCAAAAAGGGTTTGGTTATAGGTCAGTATTTGGGTGAAAAACATGCAAAAGTGATAGTCCAAATCATAGGATTGATGAAATTGCCAGGGGAGAGAGAAAAAAAAAAAACAAGAAGACAATGAAAGATGGAGCAACCTGTCTGGAATGCAGAGGTTTAAAAGGTCCTGAGGGTAGAGATTTCATTATAGTCACCTTTGATCTCTCCACTTAATTCAAGACAGAGTCCAAAAGAGTTTCCTAAGCATGGTTCGCTAAATTTATGAAACAGAAAACACACCAGAGTGTACACCACCTGGAAATAAGATCCACTGTACTCATGGCGCCATACTGTCTACATCCAGTAGGATGAAGTTTCCCAAACTTCACAAGCCTAGAAATGAACACACACACACACACCATTTTTATTTTTTTATGAAATATTTTTATTGGTTTTGGCTTATTACCAAAAGAATATATATTTACTGTAACAGTAAGAATATGTTAATGAAAAACAAACTAGTTGTAATCCTAGCACATCCCTTAATAACCGTTCAAAGCTGGAGGCTCGCTTTTTGACATCCAAGGAAGGCTAGGAAAGCAAACGAGGTTAATCATGGAAGGGGAGGGAGGATAGCAGGGGAGTTCTATTCATTTAGGGTTCCCTGATTCCACTAACCTTCTGATGCTTCAGAGTCTCTCCACACCTTCCAGATTAGGCTCTGCTTTCATTTCTACCGTTGGAGAAAAAAAATGTAGCTTATCGACCACACATAAACATCTTCCGTTAAACTGCTCTGAAGCTATTAGTGTTGTTAACACAATTAATGGACCGTCAATGTCAAATGCGAAACCCTTGCATCCGGAGATGCAAGGATGACTTCGTGAAATTGTTTTCTGTGCTATAGCAGAAAGAGAGGCATTCGGGAAAGTCACTCTTTCTGCAAACATCGCGGCCTGTGAGATCTGCCCAAAAAAGAGCTGATCATATGCCTGTTATCCCAAAATAGCACCTTCCTTCATTATGCCGAGGTTCAGCGCAAAACTGACTCATGCCGCTCCGGGATCGCTGCCAGAGCAGAGCGCCGAGCACCCGAGCACGCGAGCCAAGGGGCGCTCCACCAACAGGCAAAGACGCGGCGGGACCTGACCCGCGCGGGGTCCCCGCGGCCCGGTCTGGGCTTCGCAGTCAAGAAGGCGAGAGCTTTCAGTATCCACCGTGTTACAGCATAGACAACTTGGAAGGGTTCTGGGGCCTTATTAAAGGAAAGCTGTCACATCCGGATTCCGCCTCTGAATCTGCTCCCTGTTTCCGGGCTGTTCCCCAAGGGCAGCAATTCAGCTTCTTCAGGATCCTGAACTTGTTCTTCAACACTAAAGCAACGCAAGTCACTTCTTCACCCTCACCCAAGGCCAGCTCACCACCCTCCTCAGCAGGAGCCCCAGGAGCAGCCTGGATGTTCAAGCTACCCTGTCCTATGCCCACGCCTCCAGAGGTCTTCCTGGAGCGCTTCCATCCACGGGTCATCTCCCCTGCTCAGAACTCTCTCTGGGCCCCAGTGGTCCTTAGTACTATTTTTCTTTATATTATGTTGTAATGTCCTGGTCTTTACAATCTTTCTTATATATCTCTGAGTTATCCACAGTGCCTAGAATATGACGGACAATTAACTGAACAAATGAATAAAAATAATGAGGATGAGTTAGGACACCAGGATTCTTCAGAACCCTCACATATAGTAATCCAGATCCGGAATGAAAGTTATTAATAAACGCAACTCCTATTTTCCTTCTCCCTTGATTTTCCTTTCTTCTTGAAAGAGATTTTTTAATTGCAGAATATGAGCTCTTTCCCTTCTTCCATTCTCCCAGATCATGCAACTAACAATCTTCTCTAAATGATTCTTGGTGTTCAACACTTAGATTTTCTGCCTTGAGTACCCAGGTGATCAACCATAGGCCCATTTGAGAAACTCCTGTAACAGGAAAAATCCATCATGATCATAGACAGAAGCAAGCTCTATGTACCTTTTGTTGTTTAGTGATGTTGATGAACTTGCAGGTGATTTAGGAGAGAGAACGGCCACTAAAACTCATCAGAAGGGCATAATAGAAGAAAATGCATCATGTAAGAGCACCAAGTTTTATAATGACCAACAAAACCCAAATAAGTACAAAGTCGGCACTTTATACCAGCTTATGGTATTTCAACCCCTGTACTGAAACTCAAGGATTCTTTGCTAAAATTTTACACCAATGAACACCACTCTTTCGGTCTAAATACACAGTAACATAGTGCTACAAATTAACCTCTCAGATTATTTTAGAAATTCTCTATGAGACTATCTTAGTATGAGCTGTAAAAGCACACCATGGCTCATCACAATGATTCACACAAATCATTCCAATTTTTTACATAAAATTAAAAATCCAGGGGGACTCACTGACATCACAATAGATGCCACTTTATAGAACATTTTTAAAGCCTACAGAGAAAAAATAGGGATCATTTTATAGTTGTATTACTTTACATAGCATACTTAATAAATAGATACTTAATAAATTTTAGAAGGAGAAAGAGAGGTAAGGATGATGATGTGAAACTCTAGGAACAAAGAAACAGCATTTACAAAGGTGTTTTTGATGCTTGGACCAGCCCAGTTCTGAAGTGATAAACAAAGGTCTATACTAAAGAGTTCTATTCTACATTCAGTGGTCACATGTAGGAATGTAATTTGGGGAAGATGCTCCCTTCCTTTAGGAAAGGGTTCTTGTTCTCAAGTGCTTATGCAACATACCCTTGGACTGGCCATAAGCAGAATTTGGGGAAGGCGGGGTAGTGGTGGTGCTCTGTGTAGTTTAAAAGAAAAAAAGCATAATCAGTATACCTGTGATGGTTAACTTTATGTGTCAACTTGACTGGGTCACAGGATGCCCAGATATTTGGGCAAACATTATTCTGGTTGTTTCTGTAAGGATATTTTTGGATGAGAGTAACGTTTTGATCGGTAAACTGAGGAAAGCATACTGCCCTTCATAGTGTGGGTGGGCCTCATCCAATCAGTTGAAGGCTGAGTTGAGCAAAAGGCCTACCCTCCCGCCCCCAGTAAGAGAGAATTCTCCTGTCAGACAGCTTTCCAACTGAACACTGGCTCTTTCTTGTACTACAGCAGCTTCCAGTCTTTGTACTTGAACTGAGATATTAGCTCTGCAGATTTTGGACTTGTCAGCCTCCATAATTACATGAGCCAATTCCTTCTAATAAGTCTTTATATATAAGTATATACATAGTTTATTTATTTATAAACATTTATTATATATAATATACTTATTATATATCTATTGGTGCTGTTTCTCTGGAGAACCCTAAGTAATACAATATCTATTACTTTATTATAATACTCACCGGAGAAAATAAAACTCAACAAAACTGTGATCTACAAAATATACAAAATCACAGGGCAAGAAGATATTTTAATGGGTCTGAGTTTTAAATGATCAGCACTGCTGGTGTGTCCACAACATTTAATTGCTATTAGATCATGTCCTTCCCCTTCCATGTTCAGTAAATGACACTTGGCCGTCACTTGAGTTAGGAGCAAAAGTACAATGACAGGTTTAACCCACTTCTTTCCTTTCCCAGACTCTACAGCCTAAGGTGACCCCCTAATGGAGGATCAAAGGAGTAAGGAAAATGTCTTTGCATACAGATTAAACATTACCATTGAGCCATAACGCTAGTGTCTCCATCATTCTGTTTTGGGAAGTGGTCACATATGGGAGTCAGCTATACGAGACTCTTGTACTTTGGTGATCCCTCTGCAATTCATAATTCTACCTACTTCTAATACAGAATCCTAAAACTCAAAAGGACTGCAGAAGTTAGCTAGTCAATATTGTTTATTTGGGACATGGGGAAATCAAAGCTCAGAGAGAAATATATTACCTGTCTGTGTCACACAGCAATCATTACCAGATCTGTAAAGCTAATAAATAATGAAGCCCGGGCTTCCCTGGTGGCGCAGTGGTTGAGAGTCTGCCTGCCGATGCAGGGGACACGGGTTCGTGCCCCGGTCCGGGAGGATCCCACACGCCGCAGAGTGGCTGGGCCCGTGAGCCATGGCTGCTGAGCCTGCGCTTCCAGAGCCTGTGCTCCGCAACGGGAGAAGCCACAACAGTGAGAGACCCACGTACCACAAAAAATAAATAAATAAATAAATAAATAATGAAGCCCACGCTTTTAGCATGTCTTTAAGATTCAAGAATTAAAAGAGAATGGGGTTAGATACCTCTTGAACATCTATGATTTTGATCCTCTTCCATAGGAACTTCTGCTTCAAGGATAAGACCAAGAAAATAAAATCCTGAACTTTTCTGACTAGCACTGCCCACTTTGTTATTGCTTACCCCACCAAAAAAAAGTGCCAACTCCTGTCATTGAACCCAGACTTCTATAGGATAGGTTGTTATAGCATTCCCATCCAAACACCTGCACTGATTCGCCATACCTCAATGTGGAGGAAGAGCAGAGGAAATGTTCAGTTTGCTTAGCCTAAAATCTAAGGATGTCCATAATCCGAGCTCAGCCTACTCCACAACACACATTTAATGAATACACAATAGCGCAAGGCACAGTATTTGAAACAGCAGATTAAAAAGGCCATTTTTGAAGTGGATCCTCCAGCCCTGGCAAAGCCTTCAGATGATGGCAGACCCAGCCAAAATATCCACAGCAATCTCATGAGAAGCTCTGAGGCAAAAGGACCCAGCTAAGCCACCCCCAAATTTCTGGCTCGCAGAAACTGTTAGATAATGAATGCTTGTTTTAAACCACTAACTTTGGGGATAATCTGTTAATGCAACGAAGGAAAACTTACACACCCATCGACAGATGAATGGATAAACAAACTGTGGCATATTCATACAATGGAATGCAGCTGATCAATAAAAAAGTCAACTATTGATACATAAGACGTAAGCTTAAAATTTGAAAACAATTACACTGAGTGAAATAAGCTACACACATGCAAAAAAAAGCAGTTACTGTATGATTCCATTTCCATGAAATTTTAGAAAAGGTGAGCCAAGCAATAATGACAGAAAGCATATAGGAATTGCCTAGAGGTGGGCCAGAGGCAAAGAGATGAAGGAGGAGTTCAAAGGGAAAAAGGAGTGTGATTGTTACATTCATTAATTTTATCGTGTGGATGGTTTCATGTCAAAACTTATCAAATTGTACACTTTAGTTGTGCACCATTTATCAATTATACCTTAACAGAACTTTAAAAGTTCAATATAAAAAAGTGATCAAGGCATTGGTTCTGTGGTAGTGCGCTCAGGTTTGGGATGGAGGACGTTCCCTTAGCCAATACCCACAGCGCAGTGGGAGAAGGGCTAGAGCAGAGACATGCAGGAGGGATCCAAAGTCTCTAGCTCTCTGCCTCCCACTAGAGGGCGCCCATGCCGGAGAATTGTCTTTGTTTTACATTTCCTTTTGTTAGTTCCCTTAGTGATTAGATTTGCCTTTGGTATCTCCTCTTAAGCCTACTTTCTTTCTAATTAAGACCCAAATAGACATTTCTCCAAAGAAGATATACAGATTGCCAACAAACACATGAAAGAATGCTCAACATCATTAATCATTAGAGAAATGCAAATCAAAACTACAGTGAGATACCATCTCACACCAGTCAGAATGGCCATCATCAAAAAATCTAGAAACAATAAATGCTGGAGAGGGTGTGGAGAAAAGGGAACCCTCTTACACTGTTGGTGGGAATGTAAATTGATACAGCCACTGTGGAGAACAGTATGGAGGTTCCTTAAAAAGCTACAAATAGAACTACCATATGACCCAGCAATCCCACTACTGGGCATATACCCTGAGAAAACCATAATTCAAAAAGAGTCATGTACCAAAATGTTCATTGCAGCTCTATTTACAATAGCCCAGAGATGGAAACAACCTAAGTGTCCATCATCGGATGAATGGATAAAGAAGATGTGGCACATATATAAAATGGAGTATTACTCAGCCATAAAAAGAGACGAAATTGAGCTATTTGTAATGAGGTGGATAGACCTAGAGTCTGTCATACAGAGTGAAGTAAGTCAGAAAGAGAGAGACAAATACCGTATGCTAACACATATATATGGAATTTAAGAAAAAAAAAAGGTCATGAAAAACCTAGGGGTGAAACAGGAATAAAGACACAGACTTACTAGAGAATGGACTTGAGGCTATGGGGAGGGGGAAGGGTAAACGGTGACAAAGCAAGAAAGAGGCATGGACATATATACACTACCAAACGTAAGGTAGATAGCTAGTGGGAAGCAGCCGCATAGCACAGGGAGATCAGCTCGGTGCTTTGTGACCGCCTGGAGGGGTGGGATAGGGAGGGTGGGAGGGAGGGAGACGCAAGCGGGAAGAGATATGGGAACATATGTATATATATAACTGATTCATTTTGTTGTGAAGCTGAAACTAACATACCATTGTAAAGCAATTATACTCCAATAAAGATGTTTAAAAAAAAAAATCTAGAAACAATAAATGCTGGAGAGGGTGTGGAGAAAAGGGAACCCTCTTGCACTGTTGGTGGGAATGTAAATTGATACAGCCACTATGGAGAACAGTATGGAATTTCCTTCAAAAACTACAAATAGTACTACCATACGACCCAGCAATCCCACTACTGGGCATATACCCTGCGAAAACCATAATTCAAAAAGAGTCATGTACCAAAATCTTCACTGCAGCTCTATTTACAATAGTCAGGACACGGAAGCAACCTAAGTGTCCATCAACAGATGAATGGATAAAGAAGATGTGGTACATATATACAGTGGAATATTACTCAGCCATAAAAAGAAATGAAATTGAGCTATTTGTAATGAGGTGGATAGACCTAGAGTCTGTCATACAGAGTGAAGTAAGTCAGAAAGAGAAAAACAAATACCGTATGCTAACACATATATATGGAATCTAAGAAGGAAAAAAAAAAAGGTCATGAAGAACCTACGGGTAAGCCGGGAATAAAGACACAGACCTACTAGTGAATGGACTTGAGGATATGGGGAGGGGGAAGGGTAAGCTGGGACGAAGTGAGAGAGTGGCATGGATATATATACACTACCAAATGTAAAACCGATAGCTAGTGGGAGGCAGCCGCATAGCACAGGAAGATCAGCTCGGTGCTTTGTGACCACCTAGAGGGGTGGGATAGGGAGGGTGGGAGGGAGGGAGATGCAAGAGATATGGGAACATATGTATATGTATAACTGATTCACTTTGCTATAAAGCAGAAACTAACACACCATTGTAAAGCAATTATACTCCAATAAAGATGTTAAAAAAAAAAAGACTGATATAGTTAAGATCTTCTCTAGATTTATTTTCTAAGCGATTTTGGCCTAATGATAGGCTTTTCACCCCAATATATAACTTGCAGGACTGTTAAGATTTAAACTGATATATGAAGCACCTAGGTGTCACTTTGTAGGTACTTAATATATTGTAATTATTATATTAATATTATTGTTACTACTGTAAGGTTCTATTCTATGGTAAGGATAAGGAAGGTCACTGGAAAGAAATAACTAAAGTTGTCTCTCATCAATAGATTTGCTCTCCCTAATGGACATTTGAGATTGTACTTTCACCATCCAAGTAACCTTAGTTTTAAATAGTCAGATAAATCAGGTCACTGTGGGAAAGGGGTAAGTTGAGGTTAAACATTAATAAATCCTTTGGGAGGTCAAGTAGTTGAATAATGCTCTTTCTCAGCATCTTAATGCAGCCTTCTCTGCTAAAAAGAAAAAACAGAATCACTGTTGTCTTTGGGTTTGGGTTAGAAAAGTCAAGCACAGAAAGAGAAGAATCCCTAGTTTTATAATTTGTAAAACAATTTCACATTCACCATCTCATTTCATCTGCACAGCAACTGCACTGTAACCAAGGAAGGGAATGTTACCCCATCTCGCAGATGAGAGAGCTGAAGCTAAGTCAGAGGAAGTGACTTGCTGAATACCACACAATCTAGCATTAGAATAGCTGACCCTAAGTCTTGTACATTTTCCGTAAACATTGAACTGTTTAAGAAGAGAGACTGATTGGAAAAGAACATGAGATAAGGAAGTGCTGTGTGACTCAAAGAGTAATGTTTTATAAGGTACTAAGGGGAAACCAGGTCAATGTATTATCTGAGTACTATGGTCTCTTCTTATAAAAAAAGAGTGATTAAGTAAATCATAATAAAATACATCAGATGGAGCCTTTAAGAATAGTTCATGGCATGGGGAATGTGCTCACATTTTAGTAACATTAAGTTTCAAAAGCAGAAAAAGACAACAATTTAGTCCCAAATCTGTTAGGTGACAGAGGAGGAGAAAGAAATATACCAGAATATGAATGGTAGCTACGATCTTTCTGGTGTTGAGACTATAAATGTTTTTTGTCTCTTTATTCTATTTTATATTTTCTTACTTTTGAGCTATGGACATACATTGCTGTTCTTAGTACAAGAAAAGGAATTATTTTTTTAAATGAACAAATAGTTCTAAGAGTTGTTGCACATGATTTCCTAAATATTTGGCCCACTGTCCGGTTGATTTCAATTCCAGCAGCAAAATCCTCACAAAGCATATTTGTAACAAAGTGGAACCTGATCCTGCCAGATTTACCTGGAGGACTGTGTATATTTTGGCAATGCCAAAGAGATGAAGCTGGAACAGAGTTTTTAAAAAAAGCTGGGACAGAGAACAAAGGAAGAGGAATGTTGCCATATGGCATAGAGGGACTCATTTAAAAATTAGGAATTGTAAATGGAGATAGATCAAGACTAAGGGGATATGGGTGAAGTGATTGAAGTTTATCAAATAATCTATCATATATGTGAATGTCTGAACCCACTGGAGCTTAATCTCTCTAATAACAACTGTTTTATTCATCTTTCTAAACTCCCAGTGACATGCACAGTACTGGCAAGTAGGTGCCGGAATTGAATTGCCGTTTATAGGTTGAATAAACATGAATGTATCCAAAAAAATCTTAAAATACTAATGTGAGATTGTTAGGTAAAGCCCTAAAAGTTTGTCTTAACTTTTTTTAAAAAGGTGTTCTTTTTCTTTTCATGAAAAGCAGTAAATGTGGGTAAATATATCTGGCTCCAAAGAAAGGTACAGGCAGATAGTAAGGTCTGGTAAGAGGGGTTACTGGGGGTTGTGGGGAAGAAGTATATTTGAAAAAAACAACACTGTGCAGTCACCATATGAAGGATGATCATGGTCTATGACAACAAAAATATCTTTTTGGTATATCTGTCCAAAAAAGAAAATCAGACTCTAGTTACCTGTATTATATCAGAATAATAACAAGTAAGTAATAATAAAGGCAATCACTATGTTTATGTAGCAATTACAATGTGCCAGTCACTGCTCTAAACTCTCTGTCTCTCTCTCTCTGTCTCTCTGTCTCTCTCTCTGTCTCTCTGTCTCTCTCTCTCTCTCTCTCTCTCTCTCTCTATATATATATATATATATATATACATAAAATTTATTTCTCCCAAACATCCCTGTCAATAGGTACTATTATTCTCCTGCCTGACCCCTTCATTTTCCTAGTGAGGGAACCAAAGCACAGGAAGATTAAGTGATTTCCCCAAGGTCACACAGCTAGGAAGCAGCAGAGCCAGGATCTGAACTCAAGCTTCCTGGCTCCAGAGTCTGCATTCTTAACCCTATACCATCTTTCAAGGGAAAACAACAACAGTGATGTAATCACAGTGACGTAATCTACACACACATGAGAAAGACACTTATTAATTGGCCTTCTTCATTAATTCCAAGGTAGTTTTGCCTCTCAAAGTAGATCTGTAGCAGGAAGTGTGCCTTCACTTTTTGCCCCTCCTAATTCCCATGACATCCAGTACCATTAGAGCCACACAATATGGTTCTACTATGACATGTCTGATCTTTATATGCTTGACATTCAAATTTCTTTTGAAAATACTACCTTTTCACTCAAATCGTCGAATGTACAGAAAGAACAACTCTCCAGGCAACTAATAAGAAAATAAGAAGAACTGGGTCACCATATGTGAAATATTTTGAGGATTAGATTTTAGCTCTCCTATCACTGCAAAGTGAGTAAGCTCATATTATTCCCACCTGCAAAGGAACAGCCTTCATGAACTACACTTTCATCACACAGACACACACATCCACTTTCTATAAGAATGCTTAGGCCATCTGCTCACATTTAAAAATATAAATTGAAGACCTCCCACGCTGCCTTGGTTTGTAAAATGTCTATCACCAAATCTTTATTCTAAGACTCCTGTAGGTCTATGATTTCTTTTCCTTTCACTTTTCTTTTAATGATTTTCACTAGTTCTCTTTCAAGTACCTGAGGTTCATGATCAAGCTTTTCTCTAATAGATGATGATCCTAAAATGACAGGGTTGCAGTGTCACTTCCATCTAAGATGTGTCTTCATTTTTTTAATTAAATATTTATTAAAATTTGTATTATATTATGACATTATTTAAAAATTTTACTGGAGTATAGTTGATTTACCATGTTGTATTAGTTTCAGATGGATAGCAAAGTGATTCACTTATACACATACATATACCTACTCTTTTTTTAGATACTTTTCCCATATAGGCCATTACAGAGTATTGAGTAGAGTTCCCTGTGCTATATAGTAGGTCTTTGTTGGTTATCTATTTTATACATAGTAGTGTGTATATGTCAAGTCCAATCTCCCAATTTATCCCTCTACCCACCTCATTTTGAGGAAAATTTTTACTATTTAGGAAAAGCCTTCTCTGCAGCCTGGTCCTAAGCCTGTACCCAGGAAGGAACATTAGGATGCTCTATCTCTTCTCAAGTTACAAGACTTAGTTGCAATAACACTAATGAAAAACAATGCTTAAAACATACACACACACAAAAGATAAAATTGTGTAAACAACTCATATTTATTCAAAGGCTCATTTCCTCAAGTTATGTTTAAGAGATTAAAAACTAAATTGTACATACATGTCCCTGAACAAAGGGGTGGAAATACTGTTGGGGTCGGTACCCCTTCTATCCCCATGTTAATTGCCCCTCTTAGGTTGGCAGGCTTACAAGAACTATGTCCACATTGCTGTAAACCATATTCACTCATTCATTCATCAATCTGATTGTACTGAGTGCCATCTGATGGGCACTCATAGGCAATAGAGGGACACAGAGATGACAGATCCTGCTCCCTGACCTCAAGGAACTTACGTTGTGAGGAGGGAGGAAGACCAACACTGGGCCTTCTGACTTTGAATTCAGTGCTGTTTTTCTTTTTTTAAAATCTGAGACATTCAGTGTTGTAGCTGACTTCTTTATTTGCTTCTTTAACTTACTTTTTTGTGTGTGAAGGTACTTTACACAAGATCTTATGCAATGAACCATTTCAAGCTCTAAACAATGTGCCATGTCCCTGGCTGCAGAGGTGACCACCAATCCGTGGTATGAGAGCAAACTACTGGAATTTGTCATGGAGTCAAGATTTCTGCATTTTGCAAATGTTACTGAAATCCTTATTTTAAAGAATGTGATCAGAGACTAAAACCGCTTCAAGCTTTCCCTGAAGTCCAATTCCAGGATTTTTTTAGGATACAGCTAGAGACTGCTGAGCCATGGAACAGGCTTTGCTAAGAAAATGTGTCATAATATTTAAATACTCAGGCCTTAGAGTATGGCTCCAAGTCAGTTCATGTCTGCTGAGGGCAGTGTGTCTATGTTTCTCAATAAATGCTGCTCAATAAAGAGCCTTAAAGGACACTAATTCTTGTTGGTGAGTGTTAAATTGGGTTGTTTATTTGAAATCCGCATTACATTTGCTACTATGGAAATAATCAGAAGTACATATAAAATGTCTATTAAAATATTCTTTTTATAATAAAGAAAAATTAGACACAGTATATTCAATGAGAGGGGACTGGTTAATTATGAGATTATAGTTACACAGATAATTGTGCTGCCATTTAACATTATATAGGAGAATTGCAATGATGTGGGCCAATAAACACAATTTATGACTAAGTGAATAAAGCAGGCAGAAAAGTATGATCCAAAGTGTGTTAAAATGTATTTCAACATATCTTTCAAAAGAGACAGGAATAATATATGCAAAACCACCAAGAATGTTAACTGATCAACTGGACTCCCTAATATTCCTCAATTTTGTCATGCTGTCTCTCATTAAAGGCTTCAAATGTTCTGTCCCCTCTAGTTGAAACATCAACTCCCACTACCTTTCACTTAAAGAATTCATACTCACCTTTCAGGTGTCCACTTACATCACTACCAACCCACTGAGCTCCACCTTATCAGGTGTTCCTTGTATCCTACCTTGGCATCCTGCACTTTGCCCATTATACTACTATTACACACCTTATTTCAATTGTTAGTTCACTTATCCAAGAGATAATTGACTTCTCAAAGACTTCCACTATGTCTGTCATGCTTAAATCTGTGGTGCACAGTTCATATTCAAAAACAAATCTATAAAAAGAATAAATTATCTTCTTATTTTCTGAATCATAAACATTTCTTCAATAAAGATCTATTTTTCTTTTGCAAGTAGAAAAAAGATAAATGTTGTATATGCTGTTATTGCCATTGAAGATCTTCATTAAAATATAAATGAAAACATTTTAGAAGTATTCAACATTTTCCATCCTTCAGAATACAAAAGGCATGATGGCTTCTTAATCCATCTAAGGAAAACAATTCAAAATTTCCCCACATCTTTCAGAATCTAAATGGTATGGTGAATTTTTAATCCATCAATGTGATGAGCATATTTACTCTAAAATACGATCATGCTGAATTAGCTAAAAGATTATAAGCAGATAGGAAAATGTCTAAAACCGTGAAAGCCTTTTTCTCTTTGGTGTATTCAAGTGTTCTGTTGGACTCAATGTTTTACTCATGGACAATATTTCTGCTACATTTATACTTGTTCAGAATTTATGAGAAAATAAAATAATGCCAGGTTGAGTAAAATAGATTCCTCTGAACCCTTGACTATTAGGAGCTATATACATATATAAAACAACTGTGCAGATGCTAAACTGAGTTCAACATAATTCACCTTTGCAGCAAGCGTTGCCATTTTATTTCAGAATTACTCAAATTATGAAAGCTTTAAAAATAGCTTTAAGCTTTTAAAAATAATTATGGCTGTGTATTTAGAATCTTTATAAAGTTATTTTTAGGCTTCTAGCAGATGTCTTAGACTATTAATATAAAAAAAATTTTTTATCTCCTTCTAAAGTGCATATTATAGATACAAATGAGAGCAACTGGCCCATAAAAGAGGGGAAAAATAAGGTTTACCTACTTAAGGTTAAGGTTTCCATGAATATCATGGTCATTTATTCTTATTCCATGGTTACTATTTCCCAGCTTAATACACAGCTTATCAAGCTCGAAAGAGGATGAGCTGACCCAAGACAAGGATGAAGCCTTCCACTGGCTCACGATGGCGGAGTAGAAGGACATGCATTCACTCCCTCTTGCGAGAGCACCAGAATCGCAACTAACTGCTGAACAATCATCAACAGGAAGACACTGGAACTCACCAAAAAAGATACTCCACATCCAAAGACAAAGGAGAAGCTGCAGTGAGATGGTAGGAGGGGCGCAATCACAATAAAATCAAATCCTATGACAGCTGGGTAGGTGACTCACAACCTGGAGAACACTTTCTATCACAGAAGTCTACCCACTGGAGTGAAGGTTCTGAGTCCCACATCAGGCTTCTCAACTTGGGGGTCCAGCAATGGGAGAAGGAATTCCCAGAGAATTAGACTTTGAAAGCTAGCGGGATTTGATTGCAGGACTTCAACAGGACTGGGGAAAACAGAGACTCCACCCTTGGAGGGCACACACAAAGTAGTGTGCACAACAGGACACAGGGGGAAGGAGCAGTGACCTCATAGGAGACTGAGCTAGACCTACATGCTAGTGTTGGAGGGTCTCCTGCAGAGGCGGGGGGTGGCTGTGGCTCACCGTGGGGACAAGCCCACTGGCAGCAGAAGTTCTGGGAAGTACTCCTTGCCATAAGCCCTCCTGGAGTCCTCCATTAGCCCCACCAAAGAGACTGGAGCCTCCAGTACTGGGTTGCCTTAGACCAAACAACCAACAGGGAGGGAACTCAACCCCACCAGTCAGCAGACAAGCAGATTAAAGTTTTACTGAGCTCTGCCCACCAGAGCAACAGTCAGCTCTACCCACCATCAGTCCCTCCCATCAGGAAGCTTGCACAAGCCTCTTAGATGGCCTCATCCACCAGAGGGCAAAGGGCAGAAGCAAGAAGAACTACAACCCTGCAGCCTGTGGAACAAAAACCACATTCACAGAAAGACAGACAAAATGAAAAGGCAGAGGACTATGTAGCAGATGAAGGAACAGATAAAACCCTAGAAAAACAACTGAATGAAGTGGAGATAGGCAACCTTCCAGAAAAAGAATTCAGAATGAGGATAATGAAGATGATCCAGGACCTCAGAAAAAGAATGGAGGTGAGGATTGAGAAGATGCAAGAAACGCTTAACAAAGACCTAGAAGAATTAAAGAACAAACAAGTAGAGATGAACAATACAATAACTGAAATGAAAACTACACTAGAAGGAATCAATAGCAGAATAACTGAGGCAGAAGAACACAGAAGTGACCTGGAAGACAGAATGGTGGAATTCATTGCCGCAGAACAGAATAAAGAAAAAAGAATGAAAAGAAATGAAGACAGCCTAAGAGACCACAGGGACAAGATTAAATGCACCAACATTTGCATTATAGGGGTCTCAGAAGGAGAAGAGAGAGAGAAAGGACCCAGAAAATATCTGAAAAGATTATAGTTGAAAACCTCCTTAACATGGGAAAGGAAATAGCCACCCAAGTTCAGGAAGCACAGAGAGTCCCAGGCAGGATAAACCCAAGGAGAAACACACCAAGACACACAGTAATCAAACTGACAAAAAGACAAAGAAAAATTATTAAAAGTAACAATGGAAAAACGACAAATAACATACAAGGGAACTCCCATAAGGTTAACAACTGATTTCTCAGCAGAAACTCTACAAGCTGGAAGGGAGTGACACAATATATTTAAAGTGATTAAACAGAAGAAACTACAACTAAGATTACTCTACCTGGGAAGAATTTCATTCAGACTCGACAGAGAAATCAAAAGCTTTACAGGGCTTCCCTGGTGGCGCAGTGGTTGAGAGTCTGCCTGCCAATGCAGGGGACACGGGTTCATGCCCCGGTCTGGGAAGATCCCACATGCCGCGGAGCGGCTGGGCCCGTGAGCCATGGCCGCTGAGCCTGCACGTCCAGAGCCTGTGCTTCGCCACGGGAGAGGCCACAACAGTGAGAGGCCCGCGTACCGCAAAAAAAAAAAAAGCTAAAGCTTTACAGACAAGCAAAAGCTAAGAGAATTCAGTAGCACCAAACCAGCTCTAAAACAAATGCTAAAGGAACTTCTCTAAGTGGGAAACACAAGAGAAGAAAAGGACCTACAAAAACAAACCCAAAACAATTAAGAAAATGGTAATAGGAACATACATATCGATAATTACCTTAAAGGTGAATGGATTAAATGCTCCAGGCAAAAGACACAGGCTCACTGAATGGATACAAAAAAAAGACCCATATATATGCTGTCTACAAGAGATCCACTTCAGACCTAGGGACACACAGACTGAAAGTGAGGGGATGGAAAAAGATATTCCATGCAAATGGAAATCAAAAGAAAGCTGCAGTAGCAATACTCAAATCAGATAAAATAGAAATTAAAATAAAGAATGTTATAAGAGACAAGGAAGGACACTACATAATGATTAAGGGATCAATCCAAGAAGAAGATATAACAATTACAAATATATATGCACCCAACATAGGAGCACTTCAATATGTAAGGTAACTGCTAACAGCTATAAAAGAGGAAATCAACAGTAACACAATAATAGTGGGGGACTTTAACACCTCACTTACACCAATGGACAGATCATCCAGAGAGAATATCAATAGGGAAATGCAAGCTTTACATGATGCAATAGACCAGTTAAGTTTAATTGATATTTATAGGACATTCTATCTGAAAACAGCAGAATACACTTTCTTCTCAAGTGCACATGGAACATTCTCCAGGATGGATCACATCTTGGGTCACAAATCAAGCCTTGGTAAATTTAAGACAATTGAAATAATATCAAGCATTTTTTCTGACCACAACACTATGAGACTAGATATCAATTACAGGAAAAAATCTGTAAAAAATACAAACACATGGAGGCTAAACAAATACGTTACTAAATAACCAAGAGATCACTGAAGAAATCAAAGAGGAAATCAAAAATATCTAGAGACAAATGACAATGAAAACACGACAATTCAAAATCTATGGGATGCAGCAAAAGCAGTTCGAAGAGGGACGTTTATAGCAATACAATCCTACCTGAAGAAACAAGAAAATTTTCAAATAAACAATCTAACCTCACACGTAAAGGAATCAGAGAAAGAACAAACAAAACCCAAAGTTAGCAGAAGGAAAGAAATCATAAAGATCAGAGTGGAAATAAATGAAATAGAAAAAAATAAAACAATAGCAAAGATCAATAAAATTAAATCTGGTTCTTTGAGAAGTTAAAGAAAATTAATAAACCTTTAGCCAGACTCATCAAGAAAATGAGGGAGAGGACTCAAATCAATAAAATTGGAAATGAAAAAGGAGAAGTTACAACGGACACTGAACAAATACAAAGCATCATAAGAGACTACTACAAGTAACTCTATGCCAATAAAATGGACAACCTGGAAGAAATGGACAAGTTCTTAGAAAGGTATAACCTTCCAAGACTGAACCAGGAAGAAACAGAAAATATGAACAGACCAATCACAAGTAATGATATTGAAACTGTAATTAAAATCTTCCAAAAAACAAAAGTCCAGGACCAGATGACTTCATGGGTGAATTCTATCAAAAATTTAGAGAAGAGCTAACATCCATCCTTCTCAAACTCTTCCAAAAAATTGCAGAGGAAGGAACACTCCCAAACTCATTCTACGAGGCCACCATCACTCTGATACCAAAACTAGACAAAGATACTACAAAAAGGAAAATTAAACACCAATATACCTGATGAATATAGATGCAAAAATCCTCAACAAAATACTAGCAAACAGAATCCAACAATACATTAAAAAGATCATACACCATGATCAAGTGGGATTTATCCCAGGGATGCACGGATTCTCAGTATATGCAAATCAATCAATCTGACACACCATATTAACAAACTGATGGAGAAAAACCATACGATCGTGTCAATACATGCAGAAAAAGCTTTTGACAAAATTCAACACCCACTTATGATAAAAACTCTCCAGAAAGTGGGCATAGAGGGAACCTACCTCAACATAATAAAGGCCATATACAACAAACCCACAGCAAACATCATTATCAATGGTGAAAAACTGAAAGCATTTCCTCTAAGATCAGGAACAAGACAAGGTTGCCCACTCTCGCCACTATTATTCAACATAGTTTTGGAAGTCATAGCCATGGAAATCAGAGAAGAAAAAGAAATAAAAGGAATACAAATTGGAAAAGAAGAAGTAAAACTGTCACTGTTTGCAGATGCCATGATACTATACAGAGAGAATCCTAAAAATGCCACCAGAATACTACTAGAGCTAATCAATGAATTTGGTAAAGATGCAGGATACAAAATGAATGCACAGAAATCTCTTGCATTCCTATACACTAACAACAAAAGACCAGAAATAGAAATTAAGGAAACAATCCCATTCACCATTGCAACAAAAAGAATAAAATACCTAGGAATAAACCTACCTAAGGAGGTAAAAGACCTGTATCCAGAAAACTATAAGACACTGATGAAAGAAATTAAAGATGACACAAACAGATGGAGAGATATACCATGTTCTTGGATTGGAAGAATCAATATTGTGAAAATGACTATACTACCCAAAGCAATCTACAGATTCAATGCAATCCCTATCAAATTACCAATGGCATTTTTTACAGAACTGGAACAAAAAATCTTAAAATTTGTATGGAGACACAAAAGACCCCGAATAGGCAAAGCAGTCTTGAGGGGAAAAAAATGGAGCTGGAGGAATCAGACTCCCTGACCTCAGACTATACTACAAAGCTACAGTAATGAAGACAATATGGCACTGGCACAGAAACAGAAACATAGATCAATGGAACCGGATAGAAAGCCCAGAGATAAACCCACGCACCTATGGTCAACTAATCTATGACAAAGGATGCAAGGATATACAATGGAGAAAAGACAGTCTCTTCGATAAGTGGTGCTGGGAAAACTGGACAGCTACTTGTGAAAGAATGAAATTAGAACACTCTCTAACACCATACAAAAAATTCAACTCAAAATGGATTAAAGACTTAAGTGTAAGACTGGACACTATAAAACTCTTAGAGGAAAACATAGGAAGAACACTCTATGACATAAATCACAGCGAGATCTTTTTGACCCACCTCCTGGAGTAATGGAAATAAAACAAAATAAACAAATGGGAGCTAATGAAACTTCAAAGCTTTTGTGCAGCAAGGGAACTATAAACAAGACGAAAAGACAACCCTCAGAATGGGAGAAAATATTTGCAAACAAAGCAATGGACAATGGATTAATCTCTAAAGTATATAAACAGCTCATGTAGCTCAATATTTAAAAAATAAACAACCCAATCAAAAACTGAGCCGAAGACTTAAATAGACATTTCTCCAAAGAAGACATACAGATGGCCAAGAGGCACATGAATAGCTGCTCAACATCACTAATTATTAGAGAAATGCAAATCAGAATTACAATGAGTTATCACCTCACGCTGGTTAGAACGGGCATCATCAGAAAATCTACAAACAATAAATGCTGGAGAGGGTGTGGAGAAAAGGGAACCATCTTGCACTGTTGGTGGGAATGTATATTGATACAGCCACTATGGAGAACAGTATGGAGGTTCCTTAAAAAACTAAAATTAGAACTACCATATGATGCAGCAATCCCACTACTAGGTATATACCCAGAGAAAACCATAATTCAAAAAGACACATGCACCCCAGTATTCATTGCAGCACTATTTACGACAGCCAGGTCGTGGAAGCAACTTAAATGCCCATCGACAGATGAATGGATAAAGAAGATATGTTACATATATACAATGGAATATTACTCAGCCATAGAAAGGAAAGAAATTGGGTCATTTGTAGAGATGTGGATGGACCTAGAGACTGTCATACAGATTGAAGTAAGTCAGAAAGAGAAAAACAAGCATTGTATATTAACGCATATATGTGGAATCTAGAAAAATGGTACAGATGAACTGGTCTGCAAGGCAGAAATAGAGACACAGATGTAGAGAAAGACGTATGGACACCAAGGGGGAAAGCTGGGCAGGGGGGCAGGGGTGGTGGTGGGGGGATGAATTAGGAGATTGGGATTGACATATATACAATAAACATATGACATCTATACATGTATAAAATAGATCATTAATATGAACCTGCTGTATAAAAAATAATAATGAGTCAAAAAAAAGAAAAAAAAAAAAAAAGAATGAAGCCTTCCAGCTACTAAGTCCTGTTTGACCTGGTCTAGCACAAAGAGCAACAAAAAGACTTCAAATGACATTTTAGAAGTGAGGAAAGTCCTAAATGTCTGCTACCACGATGGCTTGAATAGCTTTAAAGCAAGGTGGAATCTCAGACCTGATGTGTGTGATTAGAAGACGGGGCAGGGAATGCTTTCCCAGCCACAACAAGAAAACCCTTGTCTTGCTGTCCTTGTGAGCATAGATTAGATGGGTTTGGGAGTAGACCAGAATCAAGGTGAAGACAGTGAAGTCAGTTCAAAGGCCTCTGCCTGCCCTCTAAGCTTCATTTGACCCCGCCCTGCCTGAGCTCCCAATGTGTACCCCCCAAGGCCAAGCCCTCAGTCTCCTTCCTTCTTCCCATCCCCAGTCCCAACAAACTCATGCATTCTACACTCTTTACCCTTGACTCTATAATTTTCTCATTTTGTTCCTCCTCCAGCCCTTCTCATTACATAGATAGAGCCTGACCTACATGAGATTTTATCTGTTCCTCAATCTTTCCAAACACTCCCCTTCCTTCAAGTACTAGTTCACGTCTCAGCACCGCCATGATGTGATCTACTTTGGTTCACATTAATTCCTACCATTTCTAAATCTTTATTTTATATATTGTTAAATGAAACTCTGTTTGCCATCTGACTATATACTTCCTCAAATAACATGCATCTTTACTTTCTCTCCAAGTCCCTGGTGAACATTACTCTCATCTTCTATTACATTCTTCACAGGACCTAGTCTAGTGTGGAAAATGTACAAGGTACATAAGATCTAAGGTGACACAAGCTGACTGTTTAATGATGTTATTGCTGAAAATATTTATACGTTTCAAAGCATCTTCACAATATGATCTGTTTCCTTTGTAGAGAAAATATTGTTGGTCTAAAAGAATAATTCTAGCAATGAGAGTGAGACTACCATTACAGTCAGTTTGGTTTGTTCTAGTGGTAGTTTTCAGCCCTTTGGAAGCAGTAAGAACAGTTTTAAAATTTAAGATGTGGATATTAAGTCACAGATAATAGCAGAACCAGACCAAAGCAGTTTTGAGTTTGCAAATGTCAAATCTGGCTCTTTCTAAAATGGATCAAGAAAAATAAAATCCTTAACTTTTGGACCCTCTGACTTCAGCTTACAACTGCAGAGCCAACCCCATCACAGCCTAGACCATCTGAACTGTTCCCCTGGGGGAACCCCCGTCCCCCCGCCGGGACATGGGTCTAGAGAAGGCAGTAATACTAGGATTCCTGTCTCTCTAGACATCTTTTACAAATACGTTATCTCCTAATCCAGACTTTCAAATTTAGCTTGTATTATAGGCCTCAAAAAAACCTGTTTCTGAAATCATTGTTTTATCTTTTTCTCTGGTAACTAAAATCCTGGGGAAAATACAGGCTACCTTCAGAAAGCCTGCTGAGCTGCTCTGAAGAATAAGGTTCTGCTGATTAAAAAAAAAAAAAAATCTGATCTCATAATCTTCTTTAGAAATACATAGGAACATCAAACTGATTTATCATGGAATTATGCAGTTGGATGATTAAGGTGTTTCTGAATCCCGTTTTAAGGGATCTGAGATGAGCTTTATCCCATGCCTATATCTCCTCTGACATTTCCTATATTCTTTTTTATTTATTTATTTTTTAATTATTTTTTTTTTTGCGGTACGCGGGCCTCTCACTGCTGTGGCCTCTCCCGCCGAGGAGCACAGGCTCCGCGGCCATGGCTCACGGGCCCAGCCGCTCCGTGGCATGTGGCATCCTCCCAGACCAGGGCATGAACCCGTGTCCCCTGCATCGGCAGGCGGACTCTCAACCACTGTGCCACCAGGGAAGCCCTCCTATATTCTTTTTTAGCAGGAGTAGAACAATTGAAAAATTACTAGAACATTAGCTATTCTACATTCTACACACTTCATTCCTAATTACTGTTTCTCTGTAACTTTCGTTAACCCATCAAATAACTGGTCATTTCTGGAGGGCACTTGCATATATGGAAAAGCTGTACCCATTTTTCTTTACTGTATGCCACTTTTCTTCTATCTCATGTGAAACTGTCCCAATCACTATACAAAGAATAATATTTGCACTCACTTTTTCCCCATCCATGAAGATGTAATTGTAAGAACTTTTATCTGGAAGGTACATTAGCAATCTCTTTGGGAAACAGAGATCCAAATAGGTCTAAAGACCTGAGGGCTCAACCCAAGTCAGAGGTATCTATGGGCCCAGAAGCAGACTCCAATCTGTGGGTTCAGAGCCTGAGGCTCTTTGGGTTGCCTTACTGTTACCCTTACATAGTGGTTTGGCTTTATCTAGTAGCATACCAACATTTCAGCCACCTTTCCTATACTTATTCATCCTCCATCCCTGACCTTATCACCAAAATTTGTAGACAAAATCTGATACTCCTCCCCTACCCATCTTGGTTGTGCCAGCCTATGCTGCTGCACTGTCTGCCCCCCCCCCACTGTCTTGTTATCTGCTTCTAAGATTCTTTCCTTTCTCAGGTCCCTCTGCTTGGCTAAGCCAGCTTCTCAGGTCCTAAGTCTCTCTTGGGCTATTACTCAGTGTTGCTTTTCTTCTATCGACAAATCCTGTAAAGCTTCCAGCAAAACTCTGCTCCTCCACAGAGAACGGCATTCCCATCTCCAAATGTCTCTGACATACGACATTTTTCAAGTTTATGCCAGGCACTAACTGGGTGCCTTGCTGAAGCCAGTGGACCAGTTAAAAACAAAATGTGGTTCCATTATTTAGAGATAATTCTCATTTTGGAAACAGGTTTACTCTGTTGGATTTAACACCAAGTGAGAAAAGGTCACCCTGCTTTCAATGAAGCAAAAGTGGCAATAGCAAAAGTTAATTCAATATTTAAGGAAGAAATTGCAAGTCAAGTCACTTCCTTCTAGGTCAGAACCAAATAACACTTATAAAGTGCCTAAAACCACTGGGCGCTGTGCTTCCTGCCTGTTACACTGGCTTTACTGTGCCATTTTAACTTCACGATAACCCAGGGAGCAAAAGGATACAACCCAGGTCTGTCCAACTTGAAATACCTGCATTTTCTACAATATATAATGAAAACTTGCCTCTTTCAGGCTGGGCCAGGGGTCCGGGTGGGGCAGTCTCAGGTGTACTATCAAATCCAACTCTCAGCTGTGGTTTGGCACCACCTGGTGGCAATTTTCTTGCTCCTCTTAAAGACACAAGGAGTTCCAGGCCCACGACTGGTTAGGATTTCCAGGCAGTAGCAGTGATTCTGGTACCTGTCTCACCACCTTAACCCAAGGAGATGGAGCCTGTAGAATTCTGAAGCTCTTCAGTTCCTCACTTCCTGAGGAGGGGTCACCTGCCATTTTCTGCCCTCCAAGCTCCCTGTACACCCGTCCCCCCCACCCCCACCACCAACATACAACCAGCAAACTAATAACTATAGGTGGAAGACTGAAGGCAATGGTCAGTTTCCTCATATGGAGATGGGGAAGGGCATTAGCTGTACTTGCAGAAATGGAATGTTCAGGTTCACTGATGAAACCCCATGATTACTTATATTTAGTTGAAAAATATATATATATAGTTGAAATTAGCAATATCTCTAAGAGCTAGGGAAGACAGCATATAGTAGTAGCTGTAATAATATTTGAAGATATATTATATTGGATCTAGATTATCAAAAGAGCTTGATATTGGAAAGTGGGGAGTAGCCCATAAAAGAAAAACTAACCATTACCATAATGATTACTATACATAAAAATCTGTCAAACACATATGTGAAAAGGTACCATACAAAAGTCAAGTGAAGAGGTGGGCAGTCATTGCTTACTATGCCCTAGTGACGATTTTTTGGGGAGGGGGGCTGTTGGTTGGATAACTCAGATGAGACAGGCATGGGTTACAAACAGATAAATAATATGCAACATCCCCTAAAATTGATCCAGAGTATTACATGGATCAATTGGAGTATTGAGGCAGACAGACTTACCTATGTTCGATCCCTGGCTCTGCTACTTGCTAACTTTGTAAATTTATACAAGTTAATTTTTTCTGAACTCCAATTTCCTCATCTACATATAGGACAAAGGAATATCCATCTCAGTGGTTGTTATGAAGATTAAGTAAAATGATGCAAATAAAGACTCAGAACAGTGCCCAGCACACAGTAAATCTTTAATGAATAGTAGCTGTACAATTAGCTATTACTGACATAATCATTATTATTATTAATTCATTCAGAAATCATACTTGGAAAGTTGACTTTAATATCACCAGGAAGAGCCTGACTGCCTCTAACACATTCTGTTGGAATAAAACTTCACCTGAACTGGAGAGGGAGTGGGAAGTCACTAAGTAGGGCTCTATTTTCCTCCAGATGAAGGTATTAGAGTACATTTCATCTCCTCACCTTAGTAGAGAAACTTTAGTAAAAAAACTTGCATGTCTGGATCACTCCATTGACAGCCATTTGTTTCTGGTGGAAATGTGTATATGTCAAGCTGCAGACTAGACCAAACTCATTTTCCCTTCTTTTTTAAATCATTCAGGTCCTGTTAAAGGTCTTTCTATTAAAATGTTGGCAAGGGTACTTCCTGTTAGTATGGTTTCAATTTGTACACATTTCCCCCTATGTCTCTCTTCTGTAAATCTAACAATTTATTATTTCAGAAAGAGTATAACAAAATGAGTCCTAAACTTTTTGGAATCACTGACCTCTGGGGGGGGGGGTCTCCTTAAAATAATGTGTATATTAGTGCGTGTGTGTGTGTGTGTGTGTGTGTGTGTGTGTGTGTATACACACAGTATATGTAAATATATGTACGTATATTATAAACATACACACACAAAAAAATACCTTGCCCAAATTTTGGAGACTTGAAGACCCTAAGTTAAAAACTCTAAGTCTTAAATCAGTTTCAGAATCACATTAAATCTTTAAAATTAGTGCCAGCAAGGCATTCAAAGGGAAAGTGCTGTTAATATTCTCTCCATCCAGCACTTCTCTCGATGAACAGATATTACCTTCTGGTAGTAATGGAGTCACTCAACCTTCAACATAGAACTTAGGTAAGAGTGGTATTCAAAATGGTTACCCATCAGCACTGCAGGGGCATCAATCAATCAGAAAAGATGCCTTTAGTACTCAAGTTAGTTCCTGGAGTCCCTCAGCTGTTCTAAGATTTAACTGGACTGTGGAGGCTTAGAGATGGGCAGCCCTGGCAGAGGTTAATGTGGTGGTGATAAGAGAGTCTTGGGACAGTAGAATATGGTGTATTTCAATATTATAACATTCAGGACAGCAGTATTGGTGGGTGCCACCTAAATATAAGCTCTATGTTTAGGTATAATAATGAAAAAATAATTTCACACTCAAAATCCACTCAAGATACCCTTGCAAATGTGAGGAAAGAGAAAGAATTTTCAATCCTAAAATCTTGTGTGCCACTTTCACTGTAGATGGCTGAAAAAGACAATAAATAAACTTCACTCTCCTTTCTGGCTATTTAATTTAGTTATTGCATCAGTGATTGCTATTAATTTTTTTGGGCACCTATGATTTCCTTGAATTTTACAGCACTTTTGAAAACAGTGACATATTAAGGAACCCAGCATATCGTATTACATAATAAAAATGAAAATGATAGGAATAATAACAGTGTTATGAACAAAAATAAAAGTTACTCTATAATAATGCCAACTTTTGGGCTTTAGACTTTGCGTGTTATTTTACATATATCATCTCTTTTAATCTATGAAATATCTGAGGATACAGGGATTATTATTCCCACTTTACACATGAAAGTATTGTAGTTCAGAAGTTAACCCACTCAAATTCTACACAGCTAGAAAGTGGAAGACAGTATTAATTCCTAGGTCTTCCAATTTGGGTTTAGGGCCCTTTTCACTACATTTAAGCATCCTAGAATTCCTTATGCAGAAAGTCAATAAGTAATTCATAATGTTCTAGAGATTAAAAGAATAAAACATTATCATTTTACCTTATTAGCAGTTGTATGTATTTGTGATCACATCTTGACATCTTATGTGAGAATCTTTTTTCCTTTTTAATCTGAGACTAAAATAGAGTCCCTGGAAATAATAAAGGTTCCTGGACATCTGTGTCAACCTGGTGTCAGGGTCAAAAATTTCATATTTTGTTAGCTTATTTTCAAAGCTTAGTCTTAGAGTTTTTTGTTTTTCTTTTTATAGGCAATGTGATATGTTCAATGGGATTAAATGTGTCCATTGCAACCAGAGAAATGATGATATATTCAAAGTTTACAACATGGTGGGTACTTTTTTATTATTTTTTATTTTTTTGTCTGCACCATGCATAATGCAGGATCTTAGTTCCCTGACCAGGGATAGAACCCGGTCCCCTTAAGTGGAAGTGCAGTGTCCTAACCACAAAACCCCAGGTAAGTCCCTGGTGGGTACTTTAAGTATGTAATCTCATTCAATCCTTCCAGAGGCCTGTGAGGAAAGTATTTCATCCCCATTTTACAGAGGAAGCTGAAGCTTAAGTATGTGATGAGATAGCCCAGGAAACTCCACTAACAATCATAACTGGATTTTTTTTTGAACTTTATTTTATTAACTTTTTACATAGCAGGTTCCTATTAGTCATCAATTTTATAAACATCAGTGTATACATGTCAATCCCAATCACCCAATTCATCACACCACCATCCCCACCCGCCACTGCTTGCCTGCCTTGGTGTCCATACATTTGTTCTCTACATCTGTGTCTCAACTTCTGCCCTGCAAACCAATTCATCTGTACCATTTCTTTAGATTCCACATCATGCAATAATATACGATATATTTCTCCTTCTGGCTTACTTCACTCTGTATGACAGTCTCTAGATCCATCCACCTCTCAACAAATGACCCAATTTCATTCATTTTTATGGCTGAATAATATTCCATTGTATATATGTGCCACAACTTCTTTATCCATTCGTCTGTCGATGGGCATTTAGGCTGCTTCCATGACCTGGCTATTGTAAATAGTGCTGCAATGAACATTGGGGTGCATGTGTCTTTTTGAATTACGGTTTTCTATGGGTATATGCCCAGCATTGGGATTGCTGGATCATATGCTAATTCTATTTTTAGTTTTTTAAGGAACCTCCATACTGTTCTCCATAGTGGCTGTATCAATTTACATTCCCACCTACAGTGCAAGATGGTTCCCTTTTCCCCACACCCTCTCCAGCATTTGTTGTTTGTAGATTTTCTGATGAAGACCATTCTAACTGGTGTGAGGTGATTCCTCATTGTAGTTTTGATTTGCATTTCTCTAATAATTAGTGATGTTGAGCAGCTTTTCATGTGCCTCTTGGCCACCTGTATGTCTTCTTTGGAGAAATGTCTATTTAGGTCTTCTGCCCATTTTTGGATTGGGTTGTTTGTTTCTTTAATATTGAGCTGCATGAGCTGTTTATATATTTCGGAGATTAATCCTTTGTCCGTTGATTCGTTTGCATATATTTACTCCCAATCTGAGGGTTGTCTTTTCATCTTGTTTATGGTTTCCTTTGCTGTGCAAAAGCTTTGAATTTTCATTAGGTCCCATTTGTTTATTTTTGTTTTTACTTCCGTTACTCTGAGGTGAATCAAAAAAGATCTTGCTGTGATTTATGTCAGAGAGTGTTCTTCCTATGTTTTCCTCTAAGAGTTTTATAGTGTCAGTCTTAATTTAGGTCTCAAATCCATTTTGAGTTTCTTTTTGTGTATGGTGTTAGGGAGTGTTCTAATTTCATTATTTTACATGTAGCTGTCCAGTTTTCCCAGCACTACTTATTTAAGAGACTGTCTTTTCCCCATTGTACATCCTTGCCTCCTTTGTCATAGATTAGTCGACCACAGTTGCATGGGTTTATCTCTGGGCTTTCTATCTTGTTCCATTGATCTATGTTTCTGTTTTTGTGCCAGTACCATACTGTCTTGATTACTGCAGCTTTGTAGTATAGTCTGAAGTCAGGGAGTCTGAGACCTCCCGCTCTGTTTTTTTCCCTCAAGACTGCTTTGGCTCTTTGGGGTCTTTTGTGTTTCTGTACAAATTTTAAGATTTTTAGTTCTAGTTCCGTAAAAAAGCCATTGGTAATTTGATAGGGATTGCACTGAATCTGTAGACTGCTTTGGGTAGTATAGTCATTTTCACAATATTCATTCTTCCAATCCAAGAACATGGTATATCTCTCCATTTATTTGTATCATCTTCAATTTCTTTCATCAGTGTCTAACAGTTTCCTGCACACAGGTCGTTGTGTCCCTAGATAGGTTTATTCCTAGGTATTGTATTCTTTTTGTTGCAATGGTAAATGGGAGTGTTTCCTTAATTTCTCTTTCAGATATTTCATCATTAGTGTATAGGAATGCAAGAGATTTCTGTGCATTAATTTTGTATCCTGCTACTTTACCAAATTCATTCATTAGCTCTAGTAGTTTGCTGGTGGCATTTTTAGGATTCTCTATGGATAGTATCATGTCATCTGCAAACAGTGACAGTTTTACTTCTTCTTTTCCAATTTGAATTCCTTTTATTTCTTTTTCTTCTCTGATTGCCGTGGCTAGGACTTCCAAAACTCTGTTGAATAACAGTGGTGAGAGTGGACATCCTTGTCTTGTTCCTGATCTTAGAGGAAATGCTTTCAGTCTTTTACCATTATGATGTTTGCTGTGGGTTTGCCTTACATAGCCTTTATTATGTTGAGGTAGGTTCCCTCTATGCCCACTTTCTGGAGAGTTTTTATCATAAGTGGGCGTTGAATTTTGTCAAAAGCTTTTTCTGCATCTATTGAGATGATCATATGGTTTTTATTCTTCAATTTGTTAATATGGTATATCACATTGATTCATTTGCGTATATTGAAGAATCCTTGCATCCCTAGGATAAATCCCACTTGATCATGGTGTATGATCCTTTTAATGTGTTGTTGGATTCTGTTTGCTAGTATTTTGTTGAGGATTTTTGCATCTATATTCATCAGGGATATTGGTCTGTAATTTTCCTTTTTTGTAGTATCTTTGTCTAGTTTTGGTATCAGGGTTATGATGGCCTCATAGAATGAGTTTGGGAGTGTTCCTTCCTCTGCAATTTTTTGGAAGAGTTTGAGAAGGATGGGTATTAGCACTTCTCTAAATGTTTGAGAGAATTCAGCTGTGAAGCCACCTGGTTCTGGACTTTTGTTTGGTGGAAGATTTTTAATCACAGTTTCAATTTCATTACTTGTGATTGGTCTGTTCATATTTTCTATTTCTTCCTGGTTCAGTTTTGGAAGGTTATACCTTTCTAAGAATTTGTCCATTTCTTCCAGGTTGTCCATTTTATTGGCATAGAGTTGCTTGTAGTAGTCTCTTAGGATGCTTTGTACTCTGTGGTGTCTGTTGTAACTTCTCCTTTTTCATTTCTAATTTTAGTGATTTGAGTCCTCTCCCTCTTTTTCTTGATGCGTCTGGCTGATGGTTTATCAATTTTCTTTATCTTCTCAAAGAACCAGCTTTTAGTTTTATTGATCATTGCTATTGTTTTGTTTCTATTTCATTTATTTCTGCTCTGGTCTTTATGATTTCTTTCCTTCTGCTAATTTTGGGTTTTCTTTGTTCTTCTTTCTCTTGTTCCTTTAGGTGTAAGGTTAGATTGTTTATTTGAGATTTTTCTTGTTTCATGAGATAGGTTTGTATAGCTATAAAACTTCCCTCTTAGAACTGCTTTTGCTGCATCCCATAGGTGTTGGACTGTTTTGTTTTCATTGTCATTTGTCTCTAGGTATTTTTTGATTTCCTCTTTGATTTCTTCAGTGATCTTTTGGTTATTTAGTAACATATTATTTAGCCTCCATGTGTTTATTTCATTACAGTTTTTTTCCCTGTAATTCATTTCTAATCTCATAGTTTTGTGGTCATAAAAGATGCTTGATATGATTTCAATTTTCTGAAATTTACTGAGGCTTAATTTGTGACCCAAGATGTGACGTATCCTGGAGAATGTTCCGTACACACTTGAGAAGAAAGTGTAATCTCCTGGTTTTGGATGGAATGTCCTATAAATATCAATTAAATCTATCTGGTCTATTGTGTCATTTAAAGCTTCTGGTTCCTTATTTATTTTCATTTTGGATGATCTGTCCATTGGTGTAAGTGAGGTGTTAAAGTCCCCCACTATTATTGTGTTACTGTCGATTTCCTCTTTTACAGCTGTTAGCAGTTGCCTTATGTATTGAGGTGCTCCTATGTTGGTTGCATATATATTTATAATTGTTATATTTTCTTCTTGGATTGATCCCTTGATCATTACATAGTGTCCTTCCTTGTCTCTTGTAACATTCTTTATTTTAAAGTAATTTTATCTGATTTGAGTATTGCTACTGCAGCTTTCTTTTGATTTCCATTTGCATGGAATATCTTTTTCCATCCTCTCACTTTCAGTCTGTATGTGTCTCTAGGTCTGAAGTGAGTCTTTTGTAGACAGCATATATATGGGTCTTGTTTTTGTATCCATTCAGCAACCCTGTGTCTTTTGGTTGGAGGATTTAATCCATTCACGTTTAAGGTAATTATTGATATGTATGTTCCTATGACCATTTTCTTAATTGTTTTCGGTTTGTTTTTGTAGGTCCTTTTCTTCTCTTATGTTTCCCACTTAGAGAAGTTCCTTTAGCATTTGTTGTAGAGCTGGTTTGGTGGTGCTGAATTCTCTTAGCTTTTGCTTGTCTGTAAAGCTTTTGATTTCTCCATGGAATCTGAATGAGATCCTTGACAGGTAGAGTAATCTTGGTTGTAGGTTCTTCCCTTTCATCACTTTAAGTATATCATGCCACTCCCTTCTGGCTTGTAGAGTTTCTCCTGAGAAATCAGCTGTTAACCTTATGGGAGTTCCCTTGTATGTTATTTGTTGTTTTTCCCTTGCTGCTTTCAATAATTTTTCTTTGTCTTTAATTTTTGCCAATTTGATTACTATGTGTCTCGGTCTGTTTCTCCCTGGGTGTATCCTGTATGGGACTCTCTGCACTTCCTGGACTTGGG
Source organism: Globicephala melas (assembly GCF_963455315.2). Classification (NCBI taxonomy): domain Eukaryota; kingdom Metazoa; phylum Chordata; class Mammalia; order Artiodactyla; family Delphinidae; genus Globicephala; species Globicephala melas. Next base: position 75,457,653 of record NC_083317.1, on the reverse strand, counting down.
TGGCTATTTCTTTTCCCATGTTAGAGAAGCTTTCAACTATAATCTCTTCAAATATTTTCTCTGGACCTTTCTCTCTCTCTTCTCCTTCTGGGACCCCTATATTGCAAATGTTGTTGCATTAATGTTGTCCCAGAGGTCTCTTAGGCTGTCTTCATTTGTTTCCATTCTTTTTTCTTTATTCTGTTCCACAGCAGTGAATTCCACCATTCTGTCTTCCAGGTCACTTATCCATTCTTCTGTCTCAGTTATTCTGCTATTGATTCCTTCTAGGGTAGTTTTCATTTCAGTTATTGTATTGTTCATCTCTGCTTGTTTGTTCTTTAATTCTTCTAGGTCTTTGTTAAACATTTCTTGCATCTTCTCAATCTTTGCCTCCATTCTTTTTCCGAGGTCCTGGATCATCTTCACTATCATTATTCTGAATTTTTTTTTGTGGAAAGTTGCCTATCTCCACTTCATTTAGTTGTTTTTCTGGGGTTTATCTTGTTCCTTCATCTGGTACATAGCCCTCTGCCTTTTCATCTTGTCTATCTTTCTGTGAATGTGGTTTTTGTTTCACAGGCTGTAGGACTGTAGTTAGTCTTATAGTTTTTGTGTTTAAAACATACAAATCAGTTATAGTGGCCCTAGGAGTTTACCATTAGAAACTAATATAATTGCTACAGGAGTGGGTAACAAATCATTTATACAAGCAGATTGTGCTAAATTGTCAGAAGATACAAAATTCTCAGAAACTTGCAAATCATGAAAAAGAAAGTTAGCTAACAAGAGGAGAAACACTGTCCCATAGATCGTTCTCAGCGAATTCTATTAGATTATTTCTAAGCTTAAGTCTTATCAGCAGGCTTGGTGTTCCTGATATATAGTAGCTATTATGTAAGTTACATTGGAATGCAATAGGATTCCTGGCTGGTGGGAGGGGATGGACAGCAGAGAAAAAGCTGAACTAGGAATTAGGTGAGATCCCCAAACTCGCTGAATGATACTAATAGAATTAAGGTCCCTTAGCAATCAACCACCTTTAGTCCTCTTACTTTAATCAGAGTGACCGATGCCCAGAGGACAGAAATTACTTCCTCAAGGTCACACAGTGGGTGGTGGTTTTCAGTGAAAACGGAAGATTTTTGTTAAAGGACTGAGAAAGCAAGTACTATATTTTATGGGGAAGGAGAGGGGTGAGGAAGGGAGAAGAGGAAAGATAGTCAGTGTTCAGTACTGCCTTATACAGATATACAGTAAGGCCCCTACATACAAAGAGTTCCCCAATTTGTTCATAAGTCCAACAAAGTTAGTCTAGGTACCCAACCGTCTATATAGTACTGTACTGTAATAGGTTTATAATACTTTTCACAAAAATAATACATAAAAAAACAAACACAAAAAATAAAGAAAACATTTTTAATCTTACAGTACAGTACCTTGGAAAGTACAGTAGTACAGTACAGTACAACAGCTGGTGTACAGGGGCTGGCATGGAATGAATAGGCAAGAAGAGTTACTGACTGGAGGAGGGAGAGGAGGTGGGAGATGGTAGAGCTGAAGGATCATCAGCAGTGGGAGATGGAGTGAAAGCTGCTATTTCACTCATGCCTGATGTTGATGGCACAGGTTCTGGCTCCTTGCTGGATTCAAGTCTATTTACCCTCTTGAAAAAATATGCAGTGATATCTGGGTAGTAGCTCTTATTTTCACATCATAGATGACACGGTAGCACTAGACTGCATTCTGAACAGCTGCTATAACCTTTGTGTACCATTCTACATTCCGGTCCTGTGCCTCAAAAACTAACTGTGCCTCCTCAAATAAAGAAAATCTCCTTGCCATTTCCTGTGTCATGAATCTCTTTGGTTCTTCAGTTACTTCTTCTTCCTCTTGTCCCTCTTCGTCCTTTCTCTGGGCCTCCAATTCCATCAGGTCTTCATTGGTAAGCTCCTCGTGTTGCACAGCAAGGAGTTCAATGAAGTCGTCCTCTTACAGATCTAGCTTGAAATAAAGATACTGTACTACTGTACTCTATACAGTACTATAAAGTACACAAAAGCACAACCACTTGTAGAGGATGCACGCATGTGACAATGTACACCAGACACGTGAACTAACTTACGTGACTGGACGTGCAAACACATGTTCACATCTTTGAAAGTTCACAATTTGAAAGTTCATATGTAGGGGACTTACAGCACTTGGGAGAAATTCACATCGCTCTTCTTTACAAGCTGACGGTTGGCATTGTTTGTATCACTATACAGATCAGAAAAATAATCATGGGAGAGTTTTTAAAAATTGCCCAAGGCCACTAGACTATTAAGTGATAGAGAGGGGATTCTGACCCTGGTTCTTCCATCTCCAAGGCCTTTGCTCTTTCCGTGCTATCACTGTACTCACCCTAAAACTTAAGCTATAGATATCCAATTCATGCAAAATTACAGAATGAGTGTTAAGGTCTAGATACCCTAGTGATTTGTCCTGGAACTAGTATGTGTACAGAACCAGGGAGGTGTACTGAAACAGAATATACAGAGAATATACAGAGAGAAAGAATATTAAAGAGAAATGTCTGAAATCATGAAAAAAAATTTTAAGCCTAAACTGCTTGCACATTGTGGGTACTTTATAGATGAGTAAATTCATTCCAAAAATGCATATAGTTTACAGGAAATTAAACCCTTACAATTCTTATTAATTTATCCTTAACCCAAATTTGTGTTAATACGTCAACAGCAACAGCAAAGAATTCAGAAAGGTTTATTAAAATGTGAAGGTTTTTATTTTCTGCAATAAAACATTTTCCAGCAATAGAAAAAAACTGGATAGTGTAGGCATATATTCATTCCAAATCAAAAAGCCCACAAAAGTCAAGTGCTGCTTGAAATTCGTCAAAAATCATTTACACATTCATCTTTAAGACAAGTCACTTCCTTTTGCTTGAAGGCCAAAGATGGAGATTTGGGTCACAATTATTCATGTTCCACTACTTTCTGTACCACACATCCAGGAGATTATCATATGAACCCTGCCACATTTTCTTGAATTATTAACTTTGTGAAAATAGTTTTCTTGGCCTCAGAATTCAAACCTTTCTAAACATGGCACCGTCAACTTATGGTTCTGGCTTGACAAGAACTGCAGATTCCAGACAAATTGGTGGCTTAATTACTTGCTGTTCCCTATGTGTCCCTGCTCTTCCTCCTTCCCCTTCCACGCACTTGCTTTGACAGTTCTCTCCATCTCAAACTCCCTCCTCTTCCTATCACATTCTAACAAAACACCAACCCATGTATGCATCTCTTCAACATGCCTTGCCTTCCTTAGTCCCAAGGGGTCTCCTCTCTGTATTTTCTATTCATATCCATTCCTACCTCGTTTTAGAAAACACTCAATGTGAGCCTGAGTTTTCTGCTTCATTTGGAGAGAGAAATCAGTGAAGAAGGTGGCATCTATAGAGACCAGGCAGAACCGGGCCCTTCATAGACATGATCAGACCAGTGCAGCACTTTTCTCTAAGAAGAGCCCTATCTGCCTCCTATCTGAGTGATCCTGGGCATTGGAACTTTCTAGCCAGCTCTTTGGATGATGGGTTTGAGTCCCTTCACATACAGTAAAAAAAAAAAAAAAAAAAAAAAAAAAAAGATTAAATTTGCTACCATCCGGGGGTTTTAAGCGCCAGGACATGTTCAGCTCCTAGTTCTATTGTCTTAGAATAGCTAAGAGTGAAGGAAAACAGAAGAGATGAGTAGAATCCAAATATGTTATTATATTTTCTAAGGGACTAAACTAGAAAGTAGTGAGGTGGTGGCACCGAGGGGAAAAGGTTATGAAATAAGCTGGCCATGGCCCAAGCTTAATCTGCCTTATTCTCATCACCAGTAGGGTTCAGTCGACGGTCAGTCAGGCTTTTTACCTTGAGCAAGGCGCTGCAGTGGATTCAGTGTACGGTCACCCTCCTCATTCATCATTCAGCAGAAGGTAAAAAGTCATTTAAAACCCAATATGAGCAAGGCACAGAGCCAGATGCAGGGGCAAGTGATGGAAAAGGAAACAGCTGGAAAAGGTTTAAGTTGCAATAGCTTAAAGTCCAATAACTTTAGAGTTAAAGGAATTATAAAGATTTTCTGCACAAGCCCTTTATTTTACAGAGAGAGAAATTAAGACCTTGGAGGAGGATGGGTGCATGGATGTGGGTAGAAGGAAAGCTGAGACTAGACTGTTCCTACCACAAATGAAATTGGAAGCTATTAGTACTTTTTTGTCACAGTACCTAATCACAATGGTTTAGCCAGAAAAATTTACAAAAACAATTATGTGACTACTCTTCTCATTCTATTTTGCTACAGGCTATGTAAACAATAAAAATAGATTGGGGGGGTCTCTAATAGGGCAAATAACGCTGGATAGTTGAATACCTTTCCTTGATTCAAGACTCTAGAATTATATGTGCTCCTCCTTTGATTCAATCCTGATAGAGTAAATAGGAATTTTGGCTAGAGTTGTTTGTTTTTTAATCAGTGTTGTTGGAGATTGCACACTTTTTATAAAGCTCTGTTAGGTAAGTTCTCTTCATTGGAAAAGGAGATTTTGTTTTTGTGAATTGTTCCTGTCTTTGCTGGCATCCCCTAGGGCATCATTAGAACCACGTGGTCTTCGATATTAGAATCCAATCCTTCTTTGTCTGCTGCAACCAGCATCTCCAAGCCTGCCATGGACTTTGGTAAACAAATATTTACACAATGTGTTCTCCTGGTCCTGGCCACAGATTCTTTTGGTCTGCTGGCTTTCTTTCCCCCTACCATTGTTTCCTTGTCAGGGTTATGGGAAATTTCTGGTTGCTCACCATGCAGTGTGCATAAGAATCTGAGAAGTGGTCCTCTTGTCCATCTTCTCAGGCTCTTCACCCCACTGGAGCCCCTCTACCATCCTGACATCATGCAGAACTCAGCACTTTTCCATGAGGCTTATAGTTGCCTAAATAAAACCTTCTGTTCCAGAATCCCCTCAAACTTATCCAAGGGTCCCATCTTCCCTTGATCTCCAGATTTTGACCTGAAGCAAAAAGGGAAAGGGTGCTGGGCATTTCCTGGAGACACTGCATGTCAGCTCAATTCCGGAACTCCTTCAATTGTTCCTTCCAGCCCTTTAGTCACAGTCTTGTCCCCTTCGGTGTTTTTATGGTTCTCACTATTCAAAATACAACCAGAAGCTGATAATTCCTCAATCTTCCACTGCTACCATGATGGTCTCAGACACCATCAGCCTTCACTTGTATCACTGTAATTGTCTACTCACTGGTCTCTGTTTCCTCCCCTGGATCTCTAGAGTTGATACTCAGAAAAGCAGCCACAGTGACTCCTTTAAAAATGCAAGTTACATAACTGGCATCATCATTCGTCTACTCTACACGTACTCTCTACTGGCTTCCCCTTCACTCAGAGTAAAGTCCAATGTTCTGACGTTGACCTATGAAACCCTTTGTGACCTGCCCGTCCCTCCTCCTCTCTGGCAATACTCTAGCCACCTCCTGACTCATGCCTTTGCTTAGGCTGTTCCCTTTCCTCAGACCCCAGAGATCTGCATGGCTTTTCCCTCACTGCCTTCAGGTCTGATCACTTATCACACATCAGAGAGACTTTCCTCACAACTGTGTATAAAATGGAAACCGTACCCTCTGTGACACTCCTTGTCTCTTTCTCTCTGCCCTCTGCCCTTTTTTCCCCTGTGGCAATTATTACCACCTGACTTATTGTTTACTTGTGATGTACTTATTGCCCAACTACACCCATCAGAATGTAAACTCCATGAGAACACTCTGTTTTGTTCACTACTGCATACCCCATGCCTGGTACATTGTAGATGCTCCATAACTAATTGTAGGATGAGTGAATAAATGAATGAATGAATGAATTCTAAACTCAGAGTCCATCCAACTTTGGTTCTTTATATGCAAAATCAGTGTTTTGGAATGTGAAAAAAATCCCACAAGTAACCTACATTGAGTTTCAAGTCTGTTTCTGCTTCTTGTGCCCTTTTTAAAAGCCAAATTTGAAACTCAAAGCTGAGCATTGATTTCTTTGCTCTGGGTTGTATATGTCCTTCTTCTAAGGCTTAAAAGATATTGCCTCCGTGGGTAGAAGACGCTGGAACAACAAGGGGAAAAGCAGGAAGAAAAATCCTCTTTTATGAAAATCCTCAAATTGCATCCCTCTACCTAAGAATGTTGTAATAAGGATTTAAATGGTTTGGGTATTACTTTTGCCTAGACACTTCTTTCATGCCCAATCTCGCCTTGAATTCCTTGAATACTGATAGGGTAAGCAGCTTGTACCTCAGGTTGAAATTAAAAAGAAAGCAGACTGCACCACAGCAAAGCTGCTGAAATTTTCTGAAGAACGCAGGGGGAGCTGAGGCCTGAAATAGCCAGTAAGGACATTTGAACAAGACTGCCCTGCTAGCTCTGTTTTTAAAAGTTGGATAACAGACTTTAATAATGAAACACAGAGTGCTTAACTGGACACAGTGGGGAAAATGAACAGAATGAGTGGCATTAAATGATGAATAGGATATTTCTGGAGTTTTCAAATTCAATAATGGTTAATACCTGGGTTGCAAGGTGGCAATCCACAGTCATCTGTCCTCCAGCCCATTTTATCTAGTCTATATTTGTTACTGGAAAAATTTCACATGTAAGTCCTGATTCTCAGTCTCCTTTTTAAAATGGAAGGTCTGCTAGTCTTACTTGTTAAGAAAAAATTATCCAAACATTGTAAATAACTCAAAAAGATTCTTACATGCTCTTTCAGTCTTAATAGAGCATTGTCTAAAATTTATACAAGATTAACACAATTCTTAAGACTTATACAACTGTCTCAGCCCTCGGCAACCTAGGCCCTAGACTCTAGGGATGAAATATTATTTGATTTACTATGTACTATTGATTAGGGCCAAGACTTTTTAAAGTTAGATGCTCATTTGTAGAAGATTGGTTGTGAATTATTTTTGTCCAGTAGAAAAAATAATCCTGTTGGTAATGGTTTTATTACTTGGTAGGGTATTAACTGGTTTTGTAACTAAATTAATCTTATTTAAACATTCTTTCTTCTATTGACTATATAAATATGCCAGTCTCTCATTTTCTCCTTTGAATCACCTTTATGATCTTGCTAATTTCTTAATTAGATTCACCTTTGACAGGCATTCACTATATGTTTGTAAGACAGTCATGTTTTTATCTTTTGGAAAATTATATTTGAACTTGCTTCATGTTCCTAAAAGGCAACCAATGGCTGAAATAATCAGCAGCTGCTCCCATTAAGCAGGGAGTGCTCTCCAGTTCGACTCAGTCCCCTGCTCCCTCTCTTTATAATCTCAGTCACAGCTCCCTCCCTCATGTGCATGTCCTTCCTGGCCTCTGTTAGCCTATTCACAACTTCTGACTTGTTCCTTGAGGTTTATTGGAGCAGTGGCCCTTACACTTGAACATGAATGTCCAGGAGGGCTTGTTAAAACACAGAGGACCAAGCTCCACCCCCAGAGGCTCACACTCAGTAGGTCTGGGGTGGGGCTCAAGAATTTGCATTTCTCTCAAGATCTCAGGTGACACTGAAGCTCCTGGTGCAGGGACCTCACTTGGAAAATCATTGCTATAGTAAGTGGTGGGACTTGAGCTTGGCCTTGATGGGTGAGAAGATATTGTCCCATGATAACAATTTGGCAAGTTGAATACAAGACACTGTAAAGTAAGTTTCACTTGAAAAACTCTTAAAATGAGAATTATAACACATCAGCTAATGGATAGCTTTTCGCATGTTTACTACACTTGAGAATCAACTATTGATGGTACTGAGGAAGGAAAAGAGCAATTATTGTAAATTTATTATAAAGTCAAGGCTCAGGTTAATGACTCCATTTTTTGTTTGTCTTCATTTTAAATTATTTGAGGGCAAGAAAGTCCTAGTAGCCTCCCTAGGGCAATGTCTAACATAAACTCATAGTATGAGCCTGGCAAATACCTAATGACTTACAGTGTATTTCTTTCATTCTTTCTTTCTTTCTTTTTTTTTTTTTTTCTTTTTGGTTTGACAAAGTGATTCTTAAATGTTTAGCAGCAATAAAGTTTATTTAACCTCTTAGTGTAGATTAGTTTTACCCCATAACAGCATATACTGAAGAAGTTAGGCTGGGTCTAAATAAAGCAGGTGGTGATACTGGATTTCCTCAAACACCATAATATAGGCAGTTCTGTTGTAAAGAAATATATGTGTCTCTGGAAAATAACCTAAAGTTCTACAAAATCATACTCTAAAAATAGGAACAAGCCACTCAAGCCCGTTGACATACAGTGTATATCTATGTATTCTGATGGTTTCCAAAGCCTTTCATAGTCATTATATCCTTCAATGCTTACAAAAATCCAATGAGTTAAAGAGGGCATATGTATTACACAATGTTACACAAAAATATGCTGAGTCTCAGCGGTCCCGTGGCTTTCCCTGGGAAGCACAGCAACATGTGTGGCGACACCCAGGGCTCGTACTTGATTTTTTGTCTTGCTTGTTTACTGCCACACAGTGATGACTAGATTGATAATACCATTAGGCCTTATGGTAAACTAAAAGTTTCTTAAAATACAGTTGGGCCCACAATAAAGAAAAACTTTTGCTCACAAATAGCAGAAAATATCTATTTAAGTTAAAAAAATTTATTTCATACAGCAGTTTATCAGTGACCACTTGGAATAAGATAAAAAATAGACTCCACGCACCCAATTAACCAGCTTCAGATAGCAAAGGAGTGTGTTGACCTTTCTGGAATTTAAAATTTTGCAGAGAGAGAAGATAGAAAGGGAATGTGTGGGAAGGGGATGGATGTTGCAGTCAAAGAAATCTCCCCTCTGTCATTGACTAGCCATGAAACCTTGAAAAATCATCTCACCTACATGAATATGAATTTTCTTGCCTATAAAATAAACTAGGATTTAAACATTAAGATGTTGGATGAATATCTATTGCTCATTCCCACTGAACTGTCAGAATTCTGTTGAATTGTTCAAGCATCAAACCACAGCATATTCCAGAAAAAGCAAATGCAGGCATATTATTGCAGTGCTGATACTATTCCCCACTGATGGTTACATGAAGAAATTGTCAGCACCTATTAGCACCACTGCAGGTGATTTACATGGATAAGTCAGGTGTAACATACTGTACAGTCATTTGATGGTGTGGTACGGTGATCAAATGAGAAAGAACGAGGCAACAGCTTGAATTACAAAGGAGGAAAGGGGAGAAAACTGGATGAATTGCATTCGTCCTGGATGCAGAAATTTATAAGCGGCATGAAAGGCAATCTACATAATTGCAGTCTGCATGGAACTGGGAGCAAATGGAAAGAGTGGCTGCAGGGAGGGAGAAAGAGATGAGAAATCTGAGAAACTGGCCACTCTGCATTCCAGACACAGGGATATTTCCTATGCACACAGCGCCCTGACTAGACTTGCCGGGTTATGTGCCTCACAAAGCAGAAAACAAATGCACTGATGAAAGTGCTGAATTCATTCTCAGACTCGAATACACCTTAAGAGGAAACAGGGAGATGCAACTGGACAGCAACATGGCATTTTGATGCATATGGTGCTGGGATAGATGGCACACCTTGGGTAGCTATGTGCATTTTCCCTGGTGTATAAGCTCATAAATGATAAAATGGGTACTGAAGATTGAGTTTGCTTGGAAATACCAGAAATACTAGAAAACAGACAACACTTTGTCCCCTATTGTAAGAACATAACAGCCTCCAGCTGTGCTAAAACTGACCACCCACTACTTCCCTGGTGGAAATGCAGCAGCAATTCTGTGATTTGTAGTAAAACATCAGCCCTCCCAGGCAACGCTCATTACTGCATGATTGCAGATGTACTATGGTCTAAATTGTTTTACAGAAATCTAACCAACTGCACTTAGAAAACCCTGACATTACACTATCCCCCAGACACCAACACCACCACTGAATCACAGCGAGAGAAAAACAAGCTGCATTTCCTGCGCATTACTGAAAGAGAATATTTTATACTGTTTGGGACCCTAGAGGCTGGATTGTTCACACTCAGCTACGTTAAGCTCTCTACCTGGCAGATAACTCGGTCCTTGGGTAATTCATAATAATTCCAAGTATTTTTCATGTGCTAGGGAATGGATAAGCATTTTACATTGATAACTTTTCCCCCTCTGAAGTACAAGCTGCTCTGAAGCTGAGATCCTGGTTGATTCATCACTTGGGGGCATGGGGGTTTTGGGTCTTGATATCCTTACAGAACAGTGTGTCTCAAGCATACACATCTCATGCCTACAGACCTCCCAGGGATTTTGTCAAAATGCAGATTCTGTGTCATCAGGTCTGGAGTAGAACCTGAGACTCTGCATTTCTAAGAAGAACCAGGTGCTGCCCTATAGTATACGGCACAGCAAAGAGCAGATGCTCTATAAAGTTAAATGGACCAGAGTAAAGGCACTCAGATTAGCCAACCATGTTCCAAATCCAAGGAGTAGCATGAACTAGTAGGTTTCCTCCAGCTCTAAATTCCAACTTACTTTTTAAGTATAGAATCCTATGGACCTGAGTTTGAGCCTTAACTTTGTCATTTACTAACTCTGAGACCTTGGATAAGTTAACTTCTCTGAACCTCATTTTCTTATCTGTAAAATGGCTAGACTACCTATATACTACCCATATTACCTGTTAAACAGTATCTACCTCAGAAGGTTGTTATGAGGATTAAATAATACACTTAAAATACATAGTACATGCCTGGCATCTGGGAGATAATGATGAAAATCAATATTATTATTGCCATTTGTGCAAGTATCTCTAATTACTAGTTTCTAACCTTAGCAGAAGGATGAGAGTAATTTTTATGGGGGAAATATTTATCATTTACTAAACTAATACATATCTATTGAGGGCTTTTCTGAGCCAGACATAGTCTAGAACTGAAGACCCCTCATTTAAGAAGTCATAAAATGGCCATGCTTCCAAATAGCTGACATTCTAGTGGGAGGAGAAAACAATAAATAATTAAACATATAAATAAATATAGTGATAAAAGCTTTTTAAAAGTGAAACATCCAATTATATGACCTGGAAAAATCAAAACTACGGCAGTAAAAAGATCAGTAAAGAGACAGTAAGAAGATCAGAGGTATAAGAGGAGGGAGGAATGAACAGGCGGAGCACAGAGGATTTTAGGGCGGCAGAAATATTTTGTATGATACTATAATGGTGGATACATGTCATTATATATTTGCCAAACCCACAGAATGTACAACACCAAGAGTTAACCCTAATGTACACTATGGACGTTGGGTGATTATAACATGTCAATGTAGGTTCATCAATCATTAAAAATAAAGTGCCATTCTGGCGCAGAATGCTGATAACAGGGGAGGTTAGGTATGCATGGGGGCATGGGGTACAAGGGAAGCTCTCTATGCTTTCTGCTCAATTTTGCTGTGAACTTAAAACTGCTGTAAAAAATCAAGTCTATTTAAAATATAAGAGAGGGAGGGAGGGAGGAAAGGAGGCAGGCAGGGAGGGAGAGAGAGAGAGAGAGAAAGAGAGAAAGAGAGAAAGAAAGAAAGAAAGAAAGAAAGAAAGAAAGAAAGAAAGAAAGAAAGAAAGAAAGAAAGAAAGAAAGAAAGAAAGAGAAAAAAAGATAGAAGCTTCAAGGTGGCAGAAGAATAAGACACGGAGATCACCCTCCTCCCCACAAATACATCAGAAATACATCTACACGTGGAAAAACTCCTACAGAACACCTACCGAACGCTGGCAGAAGACCTCAGACCTGCAAAAGGCAAGAAACTCCCCACGTACCTGGGTAGGGCAAAAGAAAAAAGAAAAAACAGAGACAAAAGAATAGGGACAGGACCTGCACCTTGGGGAGGGAGCTGTGAAGGAGGAAAAGTTTCCACACACTAGGAAGTCCCTTTGCGGGCGGAGACTGCGGGTGGCAGAGGGGGAAGCTTCGGTGCCACTGAGGAGAGCACAGCATCAGGGGTGTGGAGGGCAAAGCGGAGAGATTCCCGCACAGAGGATCGGTGCCGACAGGCACTCACCAGCCCGAGAGGCTTGCCTGCTCACCCACTGAGGTGGGCGGGGCTGGGAGCTGAGACTCGGGCTTCGGAGGTCGGATCCCAGGGAGAGGACTGGGGTTGGCTGCGTGAACACAGCCTGAAGGGGGCTAGAGCACCTCAGCTAGCCGGGAGGGAGTCCGGGAGAAAGTCTGGAGCTGCTGAAGAGGCAAGAGACTCTTTCCTGCCTCTTTGTTTCCTGGTGCGCGAGGAGAGGGGATTCACAGCGCTGCTTAAAAGAGCTCCAGAGACGGCGTGAGCCGCGGCTATCAGCGCGGACCTCCGAGACGGGCATGGCACGCCAAGGCTGCTGCTGAAGCCACCAAGAAGCCTGTGTGCGAGCACAGGTCACTATCCACACCTCCCCTCCCGAGAGCCTGTGCAGCCCGCCACTGCCAGGGTCCCATGATCCAGGGACAACTTCCCCCGGGAACGCATGGCGCGCCTCAGGCTGGTGCAACGTCACGCCGGCCTCTGCCGCCGCAGGCTCGTCCCGCATCCGTACCCCTCCCGCCCCCTGCCCTGAGTGCGCCAGAGTCCCCGAATCAGCTGCCCCTTTAACCCCGTCCTGTCTGAGCGAAGAACACACGCCCTCAGGCGACCTACACGCAGAGGCGAGTCCAAATCCAAAGCTGAACCCTAGGAACTGTGCGAACAAAGAAGAGAAAGGGAAATCTCTCCCAGCAGCTTCAAGAGCAGCGGATTAAATCTCCACAATCAACTTGATTTACCCTGCATCTGTGGAATACCTGAATACACAACGAATCACCCAAAATTGAGGAGGTGGACTTTGGGAGCAATGATATACATAATTATTTCCCTTTTTCTCTTTTTGTGAATGTGTATGTGTATGCTTCTGTGTGTGATTTTGTCTGTATAGCTTTGCTTTTACGATTTGTCCTATGGTTCTCTCTGTCCGTGTTTTTGCTTTTTTTTTACTTTTAAAAAAAATTTTCTCAATAATTATTTTTTATTTTAATAATTTTATTTTATTTTACTTTATTTTATCTTCTTTCTTTCTTTCTTTCTTTCTATTCTTTCTCCCTTTTATTCTGAGCCATGTGGATGACAGGCTCTTGGTGCTCCAGCCAGGCGTCAGGGCTGTGCCACTGAGGTGGGAGAGCCAACTTCAGGACACTGGTCCAACTGAGACCCCCCACCTCCATGTAATATCAAACGGCGAAAATCTCCCACAGAACTCCATCTCAACACCAAGACCCGGCTTCACTCAACGACCAGCAAGCTACAGTGCAGGACACCCTATGCCAAACAACTAGCAAGACAGGAACACAGCCCCATCCATTAGCAGAGAGGCTTCCTAAAATCATAATAAGCCCACAGACACCACAAAACACACCACCAGACGTGGACCTGCCCACCAGAAAGACAAGATCCAGCCTCATCCACCAGAACACAGGCACTAGTCCCCTCCACCAGGAAGCCTACACAACCCACTGAACCAACTTTAGCCACTGGGAACGGACACCAAAAACAATGGGAACCACGAACCTGCAGCCTGCAAAAAGGAGACCCCAAACACAGTAAGGTAAGCAAAATGAGAAGACAGAAAAACACACAGCAGATGAAGGAGCAAGATAAAAACCCACCAGACCTAACAAATGAAGAGGAAATAGGCAGTCTGCCTGAAAAAGAATTCAGAATAATGACAGTAAACATGATCCAAAATCTTGGAAATAGAATAGAGAAAATGCAAGAAACATTTAACAAGGACCTAGAAGAACTAAAGATGAAACAAGCAAAGATGAACAACACAATAAATGAAATTAAAAATACTCTAGAAGGGATCAATAGCAGAATAACTGAGGCAGAAGAACGGGTAAGTGACCTGGAAGATAAAATAGTGGAAATAACTATTGCAGAGCAGATTAAAGAAAAAAGAATGAAAAGAACTGAGGACAGTCTCAGAGACCTCTGGGACAACATTAAATGCATCAACATTCGAATTACAGGGGTCCCAGAAGAAGAAGAGAAAAAGAAAGTGACTGAGAAATTATTTGAAGAGATTATAGTTGAAAACTTTCCTAATATGGGAAAGGAAATAGTTAATCAAGTCCAGGAAGCACACAGAGTCCCATACAGGAAAAATCCAAGGATAAACATGCCAAGACACATATTAATCAAACTGTCAAAAATTAAATATAAAGAAAACATATTAAAAGCAGCAAGGGAAAAACAACAATAACACACAAGGGAATCCGCATAAGGTTAACAGCTGATCTTTCAGCAGAAACTCTGCAAGCCAGAAGGGACTGGCAGGACATATTTAAAGTGATGAAGGAGAAAAACCTGCAACTAAGATTACTCTACCCAGCAAGGATCTCATTCAGATTTGATGGAGAAATTAAAACCTTTACAGACAAGCAAAAGTTGAGAGAGTTCAGCACCACCAAACCAGCTTTACAAAAAATGCTAAAGGATCTTCTGTAGGCAAGAAACGTAAGAGAAGGAAAAGACCTATAATAACAAACCCAAAACAATTAAGAAAATGGTAATAGGAACATACATATTGATAATTACCTTAAGTGTAAATGGATTAAATGCTCCCACCAAAAGACACAACCTGGCTGAATTGATACAAAAACAAGACCCATATATATGCTGTCTACAAGAGACCCATTTCAGACCTAGAGACACATACAGACTGAAAGTGAGGGGATGGAAAAAGATATTCCATACAAACGGAAACCAAAAGAAAGCTGGAGTAGCAATTCTCATATCAGAAAAAAATAGACTTTAAAATAAAGACTATTAGAAGAGACATAGAAGGACACTACATAATGATCAAGGGATTGATCCAAGAAGAAGATATAACAATTGGAAATATTTATGCACCTAACATAGAAGCACCTCAGTACATAAGGCAAATACTAACATCCATAAAAGGGGAAATCGATAGTAACACATTCATATAGGGGACTTTAACACCCCACTTTCACCAATGGGCAGATCATCCAAAATGAAAATAAATAAGGAAACACAAGCTTTAAATGGTACATTAAACAAGATGGACTTAATTGATATTTATAGGACATTCCATCCAAAAACAACAGAATACACATTCTTCTCAAGTGCTCATGGAACATTCTCTGGGATAGGTCATATCTTGGGTCACAAATCTAGCCTTCGTAAATTTAAGAAAATTGAAATCGTTATCAAGTATCTTTTCTGACCAGAACGCTATGAGACGAGGTATCAATTACTGGAAAAGATCTGTAAAAAATACAAACACATGGAGGCTAAACAATACACTACTTAATAACGAAGGGATCACTGAAGAAATCAAAGAGGAAAACAAAAAATACCTAGAAACAAATGACAAGGGAGACATGATGACCCAAAACCTATGGGATGCAGCAAAAGCAGTTCTAAGAGGGAAGTTTATAGCAATACAATCCTACCTTAAGAAACAGGAAACATCTCGAATAAACAACCTAACCTTGCACCTAAAGCAATTAGAGAAAGAAGAACAAAAAAACCCCAAAGTTAGCAGAAGGAAAGAAATCATAAAGATCAGGTCAGAAATAAATGAAAAAGAAATGAAGGAAACAATAGCAAAGATCAATAAAACTAAAGGCGGGTTCTTTGTGAAGATAAACAAAGTTAATAAACCATTAGCCAAACTCATCAAGAAAAAAAGGGAGAAGACTCAAATCAATAGAAATAGAAATGAGAAAGGAGAAGTAACAACTGACACTGCAGAAATACAAACGATCATGAGAGATTACTACAAGCAACTCTATGCCAATAAAATGGACAACCTGGAAGAAATGGACAAATTCTTAGAAATGCACAACCGGCTGAGACTGAACCAGGAAGAAATAGAAAATATGAACAGACCAATCACAAGCACTGAAATTGAAACTGTGATGAAAAATCTTCCAACAAACAAAAGTCCAGGACCAGATGGCTTCACAGGCGAATTCTATCAAACATTTAGAGAAGAGCTAACACCTATCCTTCTCAAACTCTTCCAAAATATAGCAGAGGGAGGAACACTCCCAAACTCATTCTACGAGGCCACCATCACCCTGATACCATAACCAGACAAGGATGTCACAAAGAAAGAAAACTACAGGCCAATATCACTGATGAACATAGATGCAAAAATCCTCAACAAAATACTAGCAAACAGAATCCAACAGCACATTAAAAGGATCATACACCATGATCAAGTGGGGTTTATTCCAGGAATGCAAGGATTCTTCAAAATACACAAATCAATCAATGTGATACACCATATTAACAGATTGAAGGGTAAAGCCATAGGGTCATCTCAATAGATGCAGAGAAAGATTTTGACAAAATTCAACACCGATTTATGATAAAAACCCACAGCCAACATCGTCCTCAATGGTGAAAAACTGAAAGCATTTCCACTAAGATCAGGAACAAGACAAAGTTGCCCACTCTCACCACTCTTATTCAACATAGTTTTGGAAGTTTTAGCCACAGCAATCAGAGAAGGAAAGGAAATAAAAGGAATCCAAATTGGAAAAGAAGTAAAGCTGTCACTGTTTGCAGATGACATGATACTATACATAGAGAATCCTAAAGATGCTACCAGAAAACTACTGGCGCTAATCAATGAATTTGGTAAAGTAGCAGGATACAAAATTAATGCACAGAAATCTCTGGCATTCCTATACACTAATGATGAAAAATCTGAAGTGAAATCAAGAAAACACTCCCATTTACCATTGCAACAAAAAGAATAAAATATCAAGGACAAACCTACCTAAGGAGACAGAAGACCTGTCTGCAGAAAATTATAAGACACTGATGAAAGAAATTAAAGATGATACAAATAGATGGAGAGATATACCATGTTCTTCAATTGGGAGAATCAACATTGTGAAAATTACTCTACTACCCAAAGCAATCTACAGATTCAATGCAATCCCTATCAAATTACACCGGCATTTTTCACAGAACTAGAACAAAAAATTTCACAATATGTATGGAAACACAAAAGACCCTGAATAGCCAAAGCAATCTTGAGAATGAAAAACGGAGGTGGAGGAATCAGGCTCCCTGACTTCAGACTATACTACAAAGCTACAGTAATCAAGACAGTATGGTACTGGCACAAAAACAGAAATATAGATCAATGGAACAGGATAGAAAGCCCAGAGATAAACCCACGCACATATGGTCACCTTATCTTTGATAAAGGAGGCAGGAATGTACAATGGAGAAAGGACAGCCTCTTCAATAAGTGGTGCTGGAAAAACTGGACAGATACATGTAAAAGTATGAGATTAGATCACTCCCTAACAGCATACACAAAAATAAGCTCAAAATGGATGAAAGACCTAAATGTAAGGCCAGAAACTATCAAACTCTTAGAGGAAAACATAAGCAGACCACTCTATGACATAAATCATGGAAGATCCTTTTTGACCCACCTCCTAGAGAAATGGAAATAAACACAAAAATAAACAAATGGGACCTAATGAAACATCAAAGCTTTTGCACAGCAAAGGAAACCATAAAGAAGACCAAAAGACAACCCTCAGAATGGGAGAAAATATTTGCAAATGAAGCAACCGACAAAGGATTAATCTCCAAAATTTACAAGCAGCTCATGCAGCTTAATAACAAAAAAACAAACAACCCGATCAAAAAATGGGCCAAAGACCTAAATAGACATTTCTCCAAAGAAGATATACAGACTGCCAACAAACACATGAAAGAATGCTCAACATCATTAATCATTAGAGCAATGCAAATCAAAACTACAATGAGATATCATCTCACACTGGTCAGAATGGCCATCATGAAAAAATCTAGAAACAATAAATGCTGGAGAGGATGTGGAGAAAAGGGAACACTCTTGCACTGCTGGTGGGAATGTGAATTGGTACAGCCACTATGGAGAACAGTATGGAGTTTCCTTAAAAAACTACAAATAGAACTACCATATGACCCAGTAATCCCACTACTGGGCATATACCCTGAGAAAACCATAATTCAAAAAGAGTCATGTACCAAAATGTTCATTGCAGCTCTATTTACAATAGCCAGGACATGGAAACAACCTAAGTGTCCATCATCGGATGAATGGATAAAGAAGATGTGGCACATATATACAATGGAATATTACTCAGCCATAAAAAGCAACGAAATTGAGCTATTTGTAATGAGGTGGATGGACCGAGAGTCTGTCATACAGAGTGAAGTAAGTCAGAAAGAGAAAAACAAATACCGTATGCTAACACATATATATGGAACTTAAAAAGAAAAAAAATGGTCATGAAGAACCTAGGGGCAAGACCAGAATAAAGACACAGACCTACTAGAGAATGGACCTGAGGATACGGGGAGGGGGAAGGGTAAGCTGTGACAAAGTTAGAGAGTGGCATGGACATATATACACTACCAAACATAAACTAGATAGCTAGTGGGAAGCAGCTGCATAGCACAGGGAGATCAGCTCGGTGCTCTGTGACCTAGAGGGGTGGGATAGGGAGTGTGGTAGGGAGGGAGATGCAAGAGGGAAGAGATATGGGGACATATGTATAACTGATTCACTTTGTTATAAAGCAGAAACTAACACACCATTGTAAAGCAATTATACTCCAATAAAGATGTTAAAAAAAATTCAACATACTAAAGTTGACCCTTGAACAACACAAATTTGAAATGCATGGGTCCACTTATACATAGCTTTTGTTCAATAAATGCATATATGGACTGTAAAAAAAAAAAGAAAGAAAGGGAGAGAGAGGTAAAAAAGAAAGAAGGAAAGAAAGAAAGAAAGAAAGAAAGAAAGAAAGAAAGAAAGAAAGAAAGAGACAAAGGAAAGAAGGAAGAAAAGGAAAGAAAGAAAAGAAAGAAGAGAGAGGAATCAAGGGGACAGAGAGCAGCTGACGGGGGTGGGTAGGGTGGTGAGGGGTCTTGAGATACTGTGGTCAGGGAAGTTCCCTCTGAGGAGATGGTGTTCGTGGAAAACTTGAATGATGAGGAAGAGCCAATTATACAAACCCATCTCTTACCTCTTCCCTCAAATTTTAAGCCCATGTTGTGTCTGTGGACATATTGAAGGTTGCACATATTCTCAGAGGTGTGGCATGGAGTTGATTAGGCTGATGAGAAGTGTCCACTCTAAGAGGCACACAAGTTGCTGCCACAGTATGTGTGCAAATCAGTTTCTAAACGACAAAATTTCAATAGGTACTTGCTGAGGAGAAAATCTAGGATTCCACTATGTGTATAACCCAGGCAAAATGCTGCTGATTGTGAATATCTGGCTTTTCTAAAGAAATCAATGTACATTAATAATAGGGCTTCCCTGGTGGCGCAGTGGTTGAGGATCCGCCTGCCGATGCAGGGGACACAGGTTCGTGCCCCGGTCCAGGAGGATCCCACATGCCGCGGAGCGGCTGGGCCCGTGAGCCATGGCCGCTGAGCCTCCGCGTCCGGAGCCTGTGCTCTGCAACGGGAGAGGCCACAACAGCGAGAGGCCCGCGTACTGCAAAAAAAAATTAAAAAAAATAAAAATAAATAAAAAAATAATAATAATAACTGTCATTCACTTGGCATTATCTGATCTATCTGCCATGTATCTGATGCTCATTATCTCATTGATCATCACAGAGAGCCCTTTAGCAAAAAGATGGTTATTCTCCTTTTACACAGAAGGAAAAGAGGCTTAAGAAGTTATATAAACTGTTCAAGGTCATACAGTTATTAAATACCAGAGCCAAGATTTGAACCCAAGTCTGCGCTACTCCAAGTTCAGGCTGCCAAACGGCTTCCAACCAAAAACTTCCCTTCAGTAAACTTCTGACTTCCCTCTAAGTCAGGAACATAAATGTTCCTCTTCAAAACAGTGTGCTATATCTGAGAGCAATCGCAGTAGCAGGCTGAGCAAACCGTGTGAATACAAATGTTTATTTCTGGAACATAGTAAGAATGCAAAGACACAGCTTCAAGGCCAACACACACAAACAAACACACACACACACACACACACACATATCTGGCCACAATTTGTCTTTTATTTCTGATTGCTTCTCCCTAACTTTTGTAATGTTTTCATCGTGGGACCACAAAGTGAGTCATTAGTCAGCCATTCTTGGCCATAAGAAGCCGCTATTTGGCTAAGGTTGGGGAGAAAATGCATATGAAGCTGCCAAATCTCACAGCAATTCCTGTGAGTCCAGGGAGACCGTATCAGGGTCCTTTGGGGCAGCATGAGAGGAGCAGTTCCGCTGAGAGCGGAGCACCAGGAGAGGGTCTCTCAACATCACAGAAAGAAAACGGAGGCTTGGAACAAGAGGGCAAGGAAGGAGGAATGGGGTGGTGTTTGGAGTTAGTGGAAGAGGAGGGTTTTGAGAGATGTTGGACTTGAGTCCTCACCCTACTGCTCACAAGAGCTTCTGTTTCTTTAAAAAATGCCGACAGCAACACTGGGGAGAGGAAGGCTAAATGTGATGTGATCGCTATTACCTATGCCGGACACCTCATGTGCTCCCCAAATATCCTGGTTTCTTTGTCGGAGCAAAGGATTTTCTTCATTTTCAACGCACTGTTTTAAAAATATGTTGATTATTATTCATGTTACTCTGGTGCATGCTTCATTAATTTCATTTAAGCTCTCCATCTATTTCAACAGAACTTTGACAGCTTAAAAAAGAGGCATAGACATTTTGTCAGTGGAAATTTTCTTTTCAGCCCTTGCTATTTTAACACCAGCTAATAAGAACAGTTAACATTCCCTGAGCTCTTACTCTGAGCCAGTCACCGTCCCAAAGAGACTGAATTTAGCATCACAACAACCTTGCTAAGGAGATGCATTATCACGCCATTTTACAGATAAGGAAACTGTGACACTGAGGAATAAGTAGTTTGCCCAAGTCACATACCTAGTAGGTGGTAGAAGCAGGATCAGAACATGACTCCATGGCTCATTAGCTATGTGGAAAAATATCTACCAGAAGGAGAGGAATATGTACCAAATTTGATGCTTTATCCCCTTATGGGAAGCCATCAGCGAGACGCAGAGCCTGACTTTTAGATCTGCACAGAACCTACTCTCCTATGACAGGATCTTCTCACATTTTCAGCCAGATAAACAGTTCATGCTGGGCAAGGCCCAGACCACCCAGCAAACAGAAAAGGTTGCAAATTCCTTCTGACTTTCTGGGAAGATGCTCTCACATCTAGAAGCAGATAACTCCATTATTTCTAGTTTACTGTGAACCTCTAATTTGCTGATGATTGAATAATGCAGCCTTCTGGGAAAATCCGGGTCTCAGTTTTAAGTCTCTAACTCTTATACCAATTTGATAAGTGGTACAGACATAACATGGCTCTTTAGGTCATCTAAATTTACCAGCTCTGAAAGATTTAATGCAGAAGAAGTCCATCATGGCATGGTCAGTTCCACGTATTCTGGCACTCAACCAACTTAGTGAGGCAGGCTTATAGAAGATACTAAAAAAGGCTGAGCTCTAATAGCATCCAGCTTAAGGGAAGAATCTATAGTTACTTCACAAGTTCTGTGTTCCTTCTAGATAGAGCTTTTATTATTCTCTTCTGCCCCTTGGCTACTTTTAATGATTGGTGTATAGATAGGTCAAATAAACTAAAATTCTGCAAATTCTATCTATTTGTTATACAGGCCTGGTGTGTTGATTCTGGACAGTAGGCATAAACTTAATATCTGCATAAACAGATAACTGTTTCAAGCGCTGAATGGATGATGCTTATCCAGGCTCTGAACATGTTTGATCAGCTGGTTTTGGGGGAAAATATAACCCCATGTTTGAATAAATTTGGGAATTTATTACCATCCCCCTTCTTGGACATTCAGTGGCCCAGGGAATCTCTCTGCACTCAAGGGAATTGAAGGAGAGGCGGTAGAGATTGCAGGAAGAGCCTTTCTTAGGCTTGGCCCCTGTTAGACAGCCATGCAGTGTCTCTGGGGTAATAATCATGCTTGGCCTTCATGCCACCACATAGCTCTATATACAACCATTTATCTCAGCCAGGGAGAGTTGCAACCAAAGCCAGTTCTTTGCCATGAAAACAAACCAGCCAGAGAAGTAGACTAATGTAGAAGTAGACTCCAGTTTTAAAAAGATGCTTCAAGTGACGGGAGGAAGTATGCTCTGGTTTGCCTTCCATGAGCCTTCCCTTGGGATACTCCTACCTACCTCTTTTCTTTGTATGTTCCTCACATTTTTGGACCAGACTTTTGCATTTGTTGATTTACTGAGTTTGTATAAGGTTTCCTTTGACTGCCTTTTACATCATTTGGAAGAGAGAGAAGTCAAGGTTTGCTTTATTCTGTCAAGTTAGGATTTGTTCTTATGCTTAATTAAAAACAAATGATTAATAAAGGAGATTGATTAAATAAATTAAGATGGATCCATATGATGGAATACTTTGTGGAATTAGAACTATCATGGAAAAAACATTTACCATATACTAAGAAAAAATTTTTGAGTGGAAGATGCAAAGCTATGTATGATACAAAATAAGACACATAAGTTATGTCGATGGAATAAGATTATGAGCGTTGTTTATTTTCTCCTTTTACTTATTATACATTTCTTAAATCTTCTAAGGTGAACATATATTAATTTCAAAACAGTAAGATGAGCCAAAGCCAATAATCTGTGATATTTTTAATGGAAACCAAATAAATAGAAATTAGTTTTCTTTACAACCCTCCTACAAGAGTCATGTTACTTGATGTCCAAACTGTACTTTGAGATTTAAATTGACTTAACTATTCAGAGTTGAATGTTCTCAGATTTTTGAAGGAAAGAAACTAATTAATGCCGATAAAATGCTTTCGAACCACAGACTTCGAGATAGATAAATAATACTGAAAACACAAGACGGTGACCTTGCCCTGCTCAGTTTTCTTGCTGGGAAGATGTGTTACTCCATTTACCGCTCTTCTGCTGATTTTTTTGTTTTGCTTTCTTTCTTTTTTTGTTTTCTACTTCAAAGCAAAAAAGTTTTTGCTGACCAGTAGAAAGCTTGTTGAAGACAATTATTCCTTGAAGACTTTCTTTGCACAATTTCCCTGCTAAAAATTTCTCAGGAAAGAGATTAGTGACTTTATTGTGCAATTTGTGCCTTATTGATTTTCCCCAAGCTCTTTCTCATTTTGTTTATGAGCATTTTTATACTAATGGCTCTTCTGGTAGAGGTAATAATGAAGACAGCCTCCTCACATGTGCACCACAGGTACCTTGCCCTGTTTTATTTTTCTAGAACAGTATGATGAGAAGGTGTCTGCTGCACAAATATGACACTGAAAGCTAAGAGCTAAACAATATGGGATCCACTTCATTTCTCTGGATCTAACTGAATGATCATGTTTGGGTTTCAAATACGTGCAATGGATAAACGGTCCAAGGAATGACCCTTCGATGGAACAAATGCTCTTTGACCTGTAGATGTTCAATACAATTTGCCAAATATTTACAAACATTTGCCTAGAGTTGTGGCATGTTCAAAGAGAAATCAGCTATGGAACAACTTCCCCAATCATCCTTCCAGTTAAGGGAAGTGGAAGATGAATGATCACAAGTGCACTGGATAAGCAAACCTTAAAGACACATTCCCACCAATACTTATATTATTGGGAACATCCAAAATGGAATCTTTGACGAGTAAAATTCCAACAATGTGCACAGGCTTAAAAATGCAAGCTTTTCTCAGTAATTAGGCATAAGATCTCAAAACATCACTTATAAATTTACAATTGTAATACAGCCATTAAATGAAGGAATGTAAATTAATTCATTTCTCAGTAGCAAGAACGATCAACCTTGGAATGATGGACGGGTTACTTATTGGATCAAAGTCAGAGTGACACGTGGTCCCCTGGCATCCTAGTGTTGCTCTCCATCTCCATCGCTCCCCACTAAAGACAGTACCATTCAACTCTCCCACACAAACAGGCTAGCTCCCAGGAGTATGGAGATGAGAAGTATTCAATGTGGCATTCCATGTATTCCTACTACAGATCATTTTATTTCTAAATTATCATTTCCCCCATGCTTTTAAAATTTCTTTAATTGAATTTTAAGAATTTTTTTTCCTCTAAGGGTCAATGTTCACTGTGGTTAAAGCTAAACTTATTTCCTCTAAACTCTCCCTTTTACATGAATCTACTGCATAAATCCTCTGTTCACCTGCCCTTATATTTCTAAATCTAGATTGAAATGGAGATAATAGAACAGGGTCTTTAGTACAGCATTCAGGATGCTTTTAACCACTGACAAAAAGAAAAAAAAAAAAAAGCTTATAGCCCCCAAGCATCTTTTAACTTATAAAAAACTTCAGTGGTGGTTGGGAAAGGATTTGAGCTGTTCAGGAAAGAGAGACACTATTTAGTTTAAGCTAAACAATCTTTCTGTGCCATTCCTTAAAATTGCTCACTACCTCAAATACAGTGACAGAGCAAAATATGTTTTCCTCTTGTTGCTATAGGTGTTTAGATTCTTTTAAACTAACATTAATCTCTTCCGGTAATACTAAATTAAATTTGAAAAGAAAACACTTTTAAAAGTGTTACGGAATATTCTCTATGCTAAAATAAGGCAAGGGAAGAACAGTGAGATTTCTGTCAACAGGGTTTCAGGTAACTTGCCTTTGAAAAGTGAAAAAGATAAAGGTCTTCTGTGAGTTCCTGAACATTCCTGGATTCCATCGACCCCAAACTCTTGAGAGAGCAGTACTTCCTGCCTTCAAGAGACCTCAGCTTCACATTGGTCTTTTGGATCCTTTTTTTTCTTCCATTACATTGCTGTCCGCTTAAGAATTTTTTATGAAAATAAACTTATCTTGGCTAGATCTATTTTTTCACTCAAATAGTCACAGGAAAGAGACTCTCTATACTGCTCAAATATCTACTGTGCACCTTCCATGTTCCAAGTGCTCTACTGGGAGCTCAGACACAGACTCACTAAAACAGCTGCGTCTCTGCTCTCATGGAATTTAATTTTTCTGTGTTTTTGCTTTATGACATGAGAAAAATATTATAAACCTTCTTTAAAGATTTTAAAAGAGATTATTCACTACAAATACTTCTAATATTGTGCAAAAATAAACCACTAATTACACACTTAAATGTGTGTGTGACCATACACAAAAATAAGCTCAAAATGGATTAAAGACCTAAATATAAGGCCAGAAACTATCAAACTCTTAGAGGAAAACATAGGCAGAACACTCTATGACATAAATCACAGCAAGATTCTTTCTGACCCACCCCCTAGAGTAATGGAAATAAAAACAAAAATAAACAAATGGGACCTAATGAAACTTCAAAGCTTTTGCACAGCAAAGGAAACCATAAACAAGACCAAAAGACAACCCTCAGAATGGGAGAAAATATTTGCAAATGAAGCAACCGACAAAGGATTAATCTCCAAAATTTACAAGCAGCTCATGCAGCTCAATAACAAAAAAACAAACAACCCAATCCAAAAATGGGCAGAAGACCTAAATAGACATTTCTCCAAAGAAGATATACAGACTGCCAACAAACACATGAAAGAATGCTCAACATCATTAATCATTAGAGAAATGCAAATCAAAACTACAATGAGATATCATCTCACACCAGTCAGAATGGCCATCATCAAAAAATCTAGAAACAATAAATGCTGGAGAGGGTGTGGAGAAAAGGGAACCCTCTTGCACTGCTGGTGGGAATGTGAATTGGTTCAGCCACTATGGAGAACAGTATGGAGGTTCCTTAAAAAACTACAAATAGAACTACCATATGACCCAGCAATCCCACTACTGGGCATATACCCTGAGAAAACCGAAATTCAAAAAGAGTCATGTACCAAAATGTTCATCGCAGCTCTATTTACAATAGCCAGGACATGGAAACAACCTAAGTGCCCATCATCGGATGAATGGATAAAGAAGATGTGGCACATATATACAATGGAATATTACTCAGCCATAAAAAGAAACGAAATTGAGCTATTTGTAATGAGGTGGATGGACCTAGAGTCTGTCATACACAGTGAAGTAAGTCAGAAAGAAAAAGACAAATACCGTATGCTAACACATATATATGGAATTTAAGGGAAAAAAATGTCATGAAGAACCTAGGGGTAAGGCAGGAATAAAGACGCAGACCTCCTAGAGAACGGACTTGAGGTTATGGGGAGGGGGAAGGGTGAGCTGTGACGGGGCGAGAGAGAGTCATGGACATATACACACTAACAAACGTAGTAAGGTAGATAGCTAGTGGGAAGCAGCCGCATGGCACAGGGATATTGGCTCGGTGCTTTGTGACAGCCTGGAGGGGTGGGATGGGGAGGGTGGGAGGGAGGGAGACGCAGGAGGGAGGAGATATGGGAACATATGTATATGTATAACTGATTCACTTTGTTATGAAGCAGAAACTAACACACCATTGTAAAGTAATTATACCCCAATAAAGATGTTAAAAAAAAAAAAATGTGTGTGTGAGAGTGTGTATGTGCTTTCTGCTAGGAAACAAAAGTTTGGAAATTCTCCCTTTTCTGTAATTACAGAACTAAGATTTCCCATTATAAAAATCTCACATTTTTAGAGTGTTTCAGATTAGTTAACTGGTAGGGTCTTGAAACATTTGCTAACAAATGATTTTTTTCTTTCTTTGAAAATATGTAACTAATTCTCTGTCTCCCCCATACACAAACACACATACAAATACACACATACACACACACACACACACACACACACACACACAAAACCTACTCCACCCAAGTGGCATGTGTTAATGCCATTTCAATTAACTGACAAACTAAATACGATATACATTTAAAAGATGTACCCAGACACAAGAGGGAGGGGATATGGGGATATAAGTATACGTATAGTTGATTCACTTTGTTATACAGCAGAAACTTAAGACAACAATGTAAAGCAATTATACTCCAATAAAGATGTTAAAAAAAATAAACTAAAAAGGTGAAAAAAAACAAAAGATATACCCAATATGTCCATAATTTTTAAATTATCAATCCCAATTCACAGAATCCATTATGAGGAAATCACAGACGTGGTCAAAATTTACATAAAAAGATATTCATCTCAGTGAAAAAAAACTGAAAATAAACCTACACGTCCAACAATAAGAGAATGGTAAAATAAATTATTATATATTCATGGGCTGGAATATTAAGCAATAATTTAAAATCAAGGATAATTAATAACATAGCAAAATATGACAGCTGATAAAAACAGAAAATTGTATATAATAATCATACTTATGTATATGTTCATATATTTCATTGTTCAAAGGATTAGAAAACAGTATGCCAAAATACTGTGTTTGAGAGCAGTAGGATTATGAATCATTTAAATTTCTTTGTGATTATAATAAATTATAACTTTAAAAGCTTGATAAGTTATTAATTTTATATTTAGACCCATTATCTCACAATAATTTATAATGGAATATAATCTGCAAAGATACTGAATCACTATGCTGTCCACCTGAAACACAATATTGTAAATCAACTACACTTCAGTAAAAAAAATTATATCTAGAAAAAACTTTATATTTAAAATGTCACACATATAACCTTAAATGCACTCTATTGATAATTACTATATTATATGTTTGTCACACTGTATACCAGATTGTATAGTTGTCATATGTAATCTCTTCCAACGGAACAAATTTTACCAAAAGGATAAACTTGGGTTGTATTTTATTATTTGAATCGTTGGTAGAGAAAAGAAAGTGTACCACATTGTTTCAGTCTCAGGGAAGTTTCAAAATTATTGATGACTTATTTGGGTTTTTTTGTTTGTTTTTGTTATTTCTAAGGCATTAAATCTACCATCTAATAAGCAAAAGAATATCATAAGTGATTCTTGACTATGATTCTAAGACAGTTTATTGTTTACCTAGATATACACCTCATCAACTTATAAAAGCTTCAATAATCATAATTCTCAAATCAGATTTATTATGATACTTAAGTTTATTGGTTCTAATATTTAATAACTTGAATAGCCGTGGATACACCAGAGCCTTTGAAGAATAGACTCCTAGAATTTTATTGCTTGAAGAGTTCCTAGAATGAGTGCTGAGAAACTAAAATCTAGAATACGAATAACCTGGAGAAAAAGACAATATGGACATTGATATTTTGAGAAGGGAATATTAGTAGCTCATCTGCTTGACACGGGAGAGGTAACAGAGTAACAATCATTTTCCAACTTGATTGCTAGTGGAAGTCTCCTGCTATGCTATATGAAACCCTAATTATTATGAGAATGTCCTCTGCCTTCCACTATCTCCTGCTTATGTTGATCAGTTTATTTTGTGATCAGACTATATCATCCATTCTTGGAGTGTTAAGCTAAAATCAGGGTAAGTAACTGAAAATGAAACATGAGAAAAAAGGCAAAAGGGGGCTGTTCAGGATATAAATGATGAGAAGGTTTGGGGGATGGAGGCATAAAAATGCTCTTCATGGGCTTCCCTGGTGGCGCAGTGGTTGAGAATCTGCTTGCCAATGCAGGGGACATGGGTTCGAGCCCTGGTCTGGGAAGATCCCACAGGCCGCGAAGCAACTAGGCCCGTGAACCACAACTACTGAGCCTGCGCGTCTGGAGCCTGTGCTCCGCAACGAGAGAGGCCGCGACAGTTAGAGGCCCACGCACCGCGATGAAGAGTGGCCCCCGCTCACCACAACTAGAGAAAGCCCTCACACAGAAACGAAGACCCAACACAGCCAAAATAAATAAATAAAATTTTTAAAAAAATGCTCTTCAAATACCTAAAGGAGTCATATGGAAGAGGGATTTAAGCATGTTTTTCATGGCTCCAGAAAGCAACTATTAGAAAATAGAGAATATTTTGTAAAGTATGTGTCAGTTCAATACAAATGAATATGGGATGATCTAGTTAAATCTAAAGGGAATTCAGACGTGTTTGTGTGTGTCTGATGTATTGCTGGGAATTCGTGAGTCCATAAGGGTCTACTGGCATGAACTGATTTCTAGGTAGGCTTTTTGGATTTTAGGGAAAAGGAGAAGGAGCAAGGGATATATTAGGAGCCTGGAGAGAGACTGAAAAGAAATCACTGAAAAGGATATGTTGGCATATGCCCAAAAATGTAGATTACTTTTCTGGACTGCCTCCAGAGAAGGGAACTCAGGGGGAGAGGGGGAGGCTGAAGGAGCAGTTTTTGTGAAAAGCTCCACTGAGGAGGAGGGACTCAGGACATGGGTGCATGAGCCCCTCTCAGATGACAAAGTGAGTCACAAAATTTGAGAGGTTATCTCCTACTTGCTGTATAGAACTTACTTTTACTTGGTCATTCTGATTTGGGAATCAGCCAGCAGCACCTCTTCTAGTTCTGACATTAGTGTTTGCAGAATGGACAAGGCCATAGTCATCATAAGGCACTACCTAGACAGAGCGATGCTTCTCAAACTTAAATGTAAGTATGACTCACCTGAGAATCTTATGAAAATGCTGATCCAAGTCAATAGGTCTGAGGTGGGACCCAAGCTTCTGTGTTTCAAATAAGCTCATGAGTGATGCTGATGGTGCTGATCCAGCAACCACTAGGTAAGAGTTTGGTGGAGATTTTGTGATGAGAAGAAACTGACAAGGAGAATCCAGAGTGGAAGAGGCAGAACAGGTAGAACAGGGTCTGAGGCTGACATGGTGGTTTACGGAGGCTCTGGAACTGCCCTCCACATAGGAGGTGGACACTCCCAGAATACTAGTCAGTCTAGGAATCTTAGGAACATGCATATGGGAAAGGACAATAAATCTGGGTTGCTGATGTACATTTGACTCCTTCTGTATACCCATGATAGTAAGGGAGATCAAAGCTAACTAACAAAGGGATATGCTAACTTGGAAGATAATAAATCGCCTTCTGAAGAGGTGTTCAAATTGAACCTAAGTAAATTCTTATCTTGGGAACTGTAGAAGCTTCACTCATTGAGATGATTGCTAAGATTCGTATTGTACTCTTTTCTGATTCTACAATAGAATCACCAAGGCTATAAAAAACACTTATAATCTGTTTGATTTTGTTGTTGTTGTTGTTGTTGTTTGAAGAGAACTCATGTTGAGGAATTCAAGGAAAAATGCTAAAAGTGAACTAAGTTAAGCAGAGAGTGCTGTCAATAGAATTTGATTCCAAACCCACGGACGTCTCTAAGCTCACTGTGTGTCTTGTGACCTTAGATTAGATTCTATCCACTGTTGGCCGATAAATACCATTAGATGTAAGGGAAGATAATAAACAGAGAGATTTTCAAAATTAATTACCACTCCTAAGAAGGAAGGAAGGAAAAAAGGAAGGGAGGGAGGGAGAAAGAGGGAGGAAGGAAAGAGAAAGAAAGAGAGAGAAATTAAAGAAAGAATGATATACAATAAGATGAGAAGACTTAGGCAATGTATAAGAAGGGCAGCATGTTCATGATAAATTTGAATATTTTCCTCCCCAGAAGTGGAGCCAAAAATATTCTCTCTAACCCTCTGGCCCAGAAACTGAAGCCTTCAAAATCTTGGTTTCAGTCTCATTCAAAGCTGCTAAGACTTTTAGATCAGATTCACAGATGGGAAAGAGAAAAGTAATAACCAATGCTGCTTCTGCCTTTACAGATCAAAGCTTGACTGTCTCACAAACACTAAAAAAAAAAAAAAAAAAAAAAGGACGGTTATCTGTTCTTTGGCGGAGAACAGTTTAAAAAATTGGCGTCAAATTAATAAAAGTCCCTACTAGGTTTGAAGACCTGGTCTGATCAAGGTTACAGACAGATATCCAATTTAAAAAACAGTGTAACACACTAACTACTGAAAATCGAGCTATAAATATAATCTTGAGTCACAGATGAAGGAGAAATTAATCCCCCTTCCTTCCCGCAAGGGTAGGAAGAGAACTTAGAGAATAGGGGACATTTGAGCCAGGCCTCAAAAAAGGAACAGATGTTTCCAGGCAGAGAAAAGAATGTGTACAAAAGCAGAGAGGAGTGAAAAGTACCAGGCAGGACCACCAGGGAAAGGGGGACCTGACTAGTGTGCATGCAGGGAGGTGCAGGCTGAGGCTGGAGAAGTACATGAGGGCCTTACCTGGCATCCCCGCCAGTCACTGAGCACCTCCTCTCAGCCCAGTTTCCTCTGAGCACTTCCTGCTGATATCTTAGAGGACTCACTGTCAAGGCCATGGCCTTTATCTATGATTTATCAGAGGTTTCACTGGCAACCCCAAGCATGGCATAATTTGAGGATAACTACCTCCTCCCACCCAGGCATGATATTTTGGAATCCAAGTATTAAGCCCAATTCTGACACTTGCTTATAGTAAGTCTTTTAAGTTTGATTGTTTACTTTTTTCTATATAATGTGAGAAGTTTGAGATAAATTTCTCTACTCCAAACTTATTTGACCATAAGCTTATGATTCTGAAGAAGAAATTGGGAATATCTCTTAGCTCTATGCTTTCTTTTGTCATATCCTAAATCAGAAAACCATCTCCAGTTGGGTGATTTTTCAGCTGGAGCAGAGGAACAGAGTTTAGCAACCCAGAATAATCAATGCCCAGTTCGACAAGGCAAGGGCTTCTCTGTGACTCTTGGGAAAAGGAGTTGAGATGGGTTGGAAGAACAAAAACAATCTATTGAAAAACCTATTGATTGTTTCAGGCCTGGCTATTCTGTGGTCATTTATGGTTGATGGGTGAGAAGAGCTTAATGGGGCTCCTCTTCTGACCGCTCATATCCACACATCAACTCTCTTTGGCATCTGTTCCCTTTACCACTCCATTTCTGCCCATCCCATCCCCATACCCCTAGTTGAAGGAGACATGAAAAATTCTTCCGGCTTTGAATTTAGAAAAAAAATTCATGATTCAGTACAACAAGATTAAATCGACATTCACACACACACAAACACACATACGCGTGCACGTGCACACTCAAAATCAAAAAACATTTCAAGGTTTCAACAGACTGATAAAGAGCCCACATTCTTCTTCCTAATAAGTGCTCCTTGCAGTAATTGAAGTGTTTGCCAAAACGGTTTCCAGGATTCATATTTCATCTACCCCAGTGGATGTAATGCACAAGAAATAATCTGCATCCTTCCCTGCTGAGAATCATTTGTTTGGTGTGTGCTCTGCATAAAAACTATACGGCAGAAAAAATGTCACCCTGCCTAAGCCAGCCAGCATGCTTCCAACCTGCTGCCCAAACTCCTCGCCTGACAAGCTGCCCACAGGAGAGGCCAACCACATTGTCACTCAAAATCTAAGGGATTGAGGGAGTATATCATTCACTGGGAAATTCAGTCCACGACCCCCCACACTTATATTTTATTTACGAGGTCCACTCAGTCCCAGAATTTTTCCCAGATTATACTCTTAGGTTCAAAATGTCTAAATTGCTCCCTACTCAGCTCTGAACTCCATATCAATGAGGTGGGCTCTGGATTCACCTTTGAGACAAGCCAAAAAAGCTGAGATTCTCCTTCCCTACATTTTGTGGGTGACCAAAGCATATCACAGTAGTCCACAAAACTGAGAACTGGGCTCAAGATAAGGAGGCTCAGGTTCTAGGCCTATACATACCAATATGGGCTCTGGGGGCATCACCCTCTCAGCCCTGATCTGTAAAGCTGGGGATGGACCAGGCACCATCTGACTCTCACATATTAATTTTATATTTCTGGTCAGGTAAACTGAGGGAATATGATTATATGTGACTTGAAAATTTCATGAAAATTTCAAACATCCCCTCTCTTAAACCCCACGTTCTCTTTAATCCATTGCTGACTGTAATCCTACCATTGCTTTTGT
This sequence comes from Globicephala melas, assembly GCF_963455315.2. NCBI lineage: Eukaryota > Metazoa > Chordata > Mammalia > Artiodactyla > Delphinidae > Globicephala > Globicephala melas. The sequence continues at coordinate 75,424,709 of NC_083317.1, read as the reverse complement.
TTTCACCCACTCCCAAAATGATATGTGCACTTTTCCCTCACATTTCCTGCCGGCATTTAGCTAGTTAATTTTCATAGAGAAGTTCTTCCTTAAAATGATGAGAGTTTTCCCCAGTGGATAGCAGGTTGAATAAAGACAGGCTATAAGGAAATGGTTACCTTCTTTAAAATTAAGTTTCTGTTTGGTTTAGCTATGCAGTATTACATACGATGAGTATAAGCTTTGAAACCTGACAAGAACAGGGATGGAATTCAAGTTCTGCAGCTGTGGTCTTAGACAATATAGGATAAAGTCCCTCACCTTCCCACTGGGTACTGATTATAACGTTTATCCCACTGCAGAGCTATTTTAAAGATTAGAGATAATCTAGATAACTCATGGAACAATGTAGATATTCTTACTAGTGGTGAAATTGTGTCTCAAATTTAGGCAAGTAGCAAGGTTAAATTAAATAAATATAGAAGAGCGTGGGCGAAAACCAAATACAAACAAAGAAAAGGGAACACACACACACACACACACACACACACACACACACACACACACACACACACACACACACACACACACACAACCTCCTGCCTTCAGCCCTAAGAATCATAGATCTCAGAACCAGAAAGGACCTCAAAAAATCTAGAAAGATTGGCAAGATGCTTAGCACTGTATTCCACTGCCAATAGTGGAAATGACATGCTTGCAAATTCTCTTTGGGGCAATAAGGAAAATAGGTTCAGGTCTTCCACGCCAAATATTTATTCTGTGCAGAGAAGTCAAATATCGCCAGACTTACATGAAGAAAGTTGTAGCTGACTAGGATTGAAAAGTCAGATATTTACAGTTGTTGGTGAGTAGCCAACTGAGAAAAATGCCTCCTTCCCAATTCCTTTACAAATTCAAGCCAGATTCGAAATCTTACTGTTGTCAAGTGGCATGGGCACAAATAAATACGCACAGCATGGCTTCCTTGTGCCAACTGCCATGTAGATGTAATCATTTTGCACAGCACGCCCTCCTTCAGCCCAAGGACACCGAGCAAAATACAGCAACCAAGAGATAGGAAGCCTATGGGCCAGTGAAAAGGGAAGCAAAAGGACAGACTGGAACTGAGCAGCCTAGTCGAGTGCTCTTTTCCACCTCACCTGGAGCCATTCTTACGGATTATTACCTAGAAGATGAGACAACAGGTAAGTCATTTGGTAGAAAGTGCCCTGAGCAGAAAGCACTGAACTAGGAGTCCAACGTTTGAGTCAGAGGTTTTGTTTTTTTGGTTTTTTTTGAATTTTATTTTTTATACAGCAGGTTCTTATTAGTTATCTATTTTATACATATTAGTGTATATCAGTCAGAGGTTTTCAATCCTCACTCTATCCTAAGACACCCAAGGGATGCAACATAGTCTCATGGAAACAGTGTCAAGGGAAAAAGGGGAGCAGGGTTCACCACTAAGGGAGGACATATGTAGAGCTTGAAGGTCTCCAGGTAATTCTGAAAAGCCTTTCTTGCCCTTTCTCTGGAATAACAGATCCAGGGGCCAGTCTTGTTAGTTCAACCGTCACTAACTAGGAGAACCTGGGCAAGCCATTTAATTGCTCTGAAGTTCAGTTTACTTAAGTATAAACTAGAGAAAGTATACCCATATTGTTCTGAAAATCAAACATGATAATGAACAAGCATAGATGCACTTTGTAAACTGTGAAATATCCCATACCCAGAAATAAACAGGTTATCACTCTTCTCTACCACATGAAGACCCAGACACACACAAATGGTTGAAGAGGTCAAGGCTTCGTTGTTTCTTTGGGCAACCTGCCTCGTCAACCTAAGGGGCTGGCGGGTAAGCAGGTCAGTAGTATCTCCTCTCACAGATACAGAGGGGCGACCAAATGTCCTTCTGGATTGCAATGCTTGCAATATATATTTAATATATGAGAAATACAACCAATTTATATTTCATACCTAGCTGACCCCTCCCGCCTTTCCTCTCTAGCTGTTTTCATCTGCATAATCAAAGTGTCACTCATAATTCAATTCAATCAAACGAACATGGACTGTGTAACAGCTGTGTGCCAGGTCCCCTGATAGAGCTGTAGGGTATAAAGAGAGAAACAACATAGTCCTTGCACCTAGCTTGTTCACATTCTAACAGGGAGGAGAGACATGAGAATAAGGACTGTTAACAGGCAAAAGGCAAGTAAGTACTAAATGGAGGAGGAGAGGACCAAGGGAGGTATTATCTTTTTTTACTGAGGAGACAAAAGAAACAATTTCAACAAGTCCAATATGGTTTTTGTTAATAGCTCTGAATCAAATTTCTGATGGGGGGGATTAAAATGTTTGCTCAAATTACATTTTGATACTTGGTAGCTGAATACAGGGTCAGGTGCTACTAATACTGATTTGGGTATGATGTCACAAGGTCAACTTAATGCCTTCAAAGTTCCTCTAAACATTAGGCCCTAAAATTGTTGTTGTCCTTTTGTTTTGTGCAAAGGGAACTGGTGTCTGTTTTGTATTGTTTTTTATCCAGATGCACTGGTGCTTCAGAGAGAAAGCCTGACTCCTTATGAATGTGGGAAGCCAGACCTCCATTGCGTTCTTTCCTGTATTTGCCCAGCATAGAATGCTGGCCTCATTAGGTATGTGGAGCATAAATGGGTCACTCCTGGAGCAGACTCAGCCCGAGCATGGGAAGCTACAAGAAAAGTAGACAAGGCAAGTGATGTCTGATAACCCTGTCTCCCTCCCCACTGTCATTAGCTCTGGAGGTTTTTCAGGGTACATCAGACCCCCTTTAACAGTCACTTATGGGAGGTTGAGAAAAATCATGACTAGCTGCCAAAACGGCATGTTTGCAAATGTAATTATTTTATGGACTTCAAAATGCATGTTCAAGAGCGTATAATCAGTTTTAAGACTGGGTTATCATAGCACTAGACAGAAGACTAATTAAATATGAAAAGACACTGTATTTTCAGTTGGATTAGAATGGCATTGAGGCTAAGTGGTTTAAGCTCCTTTTTTCCATATCTTCTCTAGAGTTGACAGAAAAAATTAGTGGAATGCACTGATGATCTTTACAGAAATATATATAGGACATACATCCCCTTGTCAAATGTAGAATACTCTCTATTTTCAAAAACAAATTCTCATATTAAACTAAATCAAGAATTAATAAAATTCCTACTAAAATGTGGCTGATATATGCACAGTTTAGTCCTGTCTCTATTAGTATGAGCATGGAAACCACCTAATTTAAATAAATATATAAATATTCATTTACAAATATTAATTCACATGGGCCATCTATGTACCCATAGTTTGGTGAGTATATGTTGAAAATTGTCCCTCTCCCAACAATGCTACAGAAAAGCTGAACAAGTACAGAATAGAATTTTTGAAGAGGATGAGGGGGAAGAGGAGGAAGAGGAAGGGCTTCATTTATTAGGTGCATTTATATTTTTTCCACTTATGAATAGAGATAATAAACTTATTTCAATACAGTAGATCTCAATTTTTCTCTTTGAAGTTTAAAAAATCATTTTCCACTACAAAATAATTATAGGGCACTTTCTTTTTTAAAGAGGGTACTGGAAAATAAATAACTCTGTAATAGTAGAAAGCTGGTTTTAGGCAGTTGCACTGATTATAAATTATATACGTATACATTTATCATTATATAAAGTTAATTTATTTTATGATTAGGTGATAAATTCACATAGTTTAAAATTCAAAAGGAACAAGAGACCTTTTTAAAAGTCTCCACTCCCTTGTCCTCCAGCCAGTAGTACCCTCCCATAGGAAAACCATTTTGTCATGTGTTAATGGACTCCTTCAGAGATATTTTATGAATCTATTAGTAAAAAGCAAATAGGCTGCAGACTACATTCACAATCCTGTACCTTTACTTTGCCTACTTAACAGGATAGCTTAGAGGTTATTCCATATAGCAAATAAAATGCTTTCTCGTGTTTCAGATACATGGGATTCCATTTTAAGGATGTGGTATCATTTATTTAACTATTTATCCAATCTTTTGCCCTTACAGATGATGCTATGATGAATTATTTTATATATTCATCTTTCACACATCCAAGTATATCTGCGATAAATTCCTAGAAATGATAAATTCCAGAAATTGCTGGATCAAGATATGTGCATTTGTAATTTTAACTGATATTGCCAAATTGCCCTCAATAAAGGTTATATCAATTTATTCTCACACCAGCATAATACGAGGTCTGTTTCCTCTGCAGTTCAGTCAATAGAGTGTGTTATACAACTTTTTTTGCAAACTTGAGAGTTTAAAAATGGTATATCAGTGTTTAACTTTTAATCTTCAACTTGCTTACTGTGAGATTTTCAATTTTCTTACTGTGAGATTGAGCATATTTCCAAATGTTTACAAACCATTTGAATTTTCTTTGAAATTAAAAAAATAGTCTGTATTAGAAATAAAAACAGGAAGCTAATAAATTCAGTTTAATATCTTCTTAAAAGGTAATAAGAAACATTAATGGCAATCACTAATGATTTCCATAGAAGAATATAGATTCTATGTTTTTTCTTGGAGCCTCAATGAATATAGATCTCTATTCTCTGAAAACATATTCTTTTTAAAAGCTGTATTTTTGCAAGCACTTTGTCAACATGTGTAGGCATACAGATTATCCCAAAATGCATTTAAGTTATAAAATATTGAAAATAATATTAAAAGAGAAAGGGAACGTGAACAAAAAAATGAGAGTAAATAATAGACAAATAATTATTAAATATTATGTGTTTCTAAGCTTCAGAAGTCTACTCATGAATTGCAATTTTTCACAGGATCTTATGTTAAAAGGATTAAGGATAGATTAACAGATTGATGGATAGCTTGGCGGATTAGATTAGATAAATTAGATCAGATTCGATAGATGAACTAGTCTACTGTTTTACGTGCATTCTGTAGAGTGTTCTTTCCCAGGATCACCTTTTCTCTGACATGGTTGCAATGAGTCAGGTTTGCAAAATTTTCTATGGTGCTACAAAGGCTGCCATTTTTAAGGCAAATTAAGATTCTCTGAGAATAAGTAAATGATTACATTCTTCAGAACATGACCCAATAAATGATTGGAGTTCTCAATTCTACTCACCAATATATATATCAATCTTTTCCAAGTAACCAGCCTATGCTATTTATTTCATGCTTGCATCTATGATTACTTACCCAAGAAGTTAATTATCTGTTGCCAAAATGAATAGTAAATATTTCTCAACACTTTATTTCTATTCTTCAAGATCAAATCATATTCCTTAACTATAACCCCTAAAATTGATCATAGTTAAAATTTAAAAATTAATTACTCAGTTCAAAGAATCTCTAAGGAAAGTTTCAATTGGATATACGTTTGCAAAGTCAATCTCTCTCAGAAATGGACTAGTTGTAGGCATTCTGGCTGTGAATTAAGCATCAACAGAAATTAGTCATGATTGGAATAAGTAAGTTCAAGTTAAACTTTTTTTTTTTTTTTCGGTACGTGGGCCTCTGAGTAGTATTTCACAGTATGGATGTACCCCAGTTGGTTAAGTCATTTACCTGTTAAGGGACATCTGAGCTATTTCCAGTTTTTGGCTATTACAGATAAAACTGCTAAGAGCAATCATGTACGGGTTTTTATATGAACACAGTGTTCATTTCTCTGGAATAAAACGTACGAGTACAACTGCGAGGTGTATGGCTCAATGTTTAGTCTTAAAAAGCTGCCAGACTGGCTTCCAGAGTGACTGTGCAATATTTTTATTTCCACCAGCAATGTATGAATGATTCAGTTTTTTTCACATTTTTTTCACATTTTTGTCAGCATTTGGTATTGTCACTATTGTTTATTTTGGCCATCCTGGTAGGTGTAGAGGATATTTTTATTGGCCACTGAACACAGAGCTAACAACCAGATATTGAGATTGTCTGCCACGAGTTTTCTGTTTGACCCTGAGCGAGTCATTTCCTCTCTGGCATAGAGTTTCCCTATATATAAACTAGAAAATTCCGAACTGTCCTTTCTGTTTTGTTTTTGGTTTTTTTTACATTTTATTTTAAAATAATTTTAGACTTACAGAAAAGTTGCAAAAATAGTAGAGACAGTTCATGTAAACCCTTCATCCAGGATCTGCTGATGCTAGCAACACATATAACTACATATAACTATAGTACAATTATCAAAACCAGAAAATTAACATAAGTACAATACTCTTAACTAAATAACAGGCCTTATTTGAATTATACCAGTTTTGTCTTCTTTTTCTCCCAGTGTTCTTTTTTTTTTTTAACATCTTTATTGGAGTATAATTGCTTTACAATGGTGTGTTACTTTCTGCTTTACAACAAAATGAATCAGTTATATATATATACATATGTTCCCATATCTCTTCCCTCTTGCGTCTCCCTCCCTCCCACCCTCCCTATCCCACCCCTCCAGGCGGTCACAAAGCACCAAGCTGATCTCCCTGTGCTATGCAGCTGCTTCCCACTAGCTATCTACCTTACGTTTGGTAGTGTATATATGTCCATGCCTCTCTCTCGCTTTGTCACAGCTTACCCTTCCCCCTCCCCATATCCTCAAGTCCATTCTCTGGTAGGTCTGTGTCTTTATTCCTGTCTTACCCCTAGGTTCTTCATGATATTTTTTTTTCTTAAATTCCATATATATATGTTAGTATATGGTATTTGTCTTTTCGCTTTCTGACTTACTTCACTCTGTATGACAGACTCTAGGTCTATCCACCTCATTACAAATAGCTCAATTTTGTTTCTTTTTATGGCTGAGTAATATTCCATTGTATATATGTGCCACATCTTCTTTATCCATTCATCTGATGATGGACACTTAGGTTGTTTCCATCTCTGGGCTATTGTAAGTAGAGCTGCAATGAACATTTTGGTACATGACTCTTTTTGAATTATGGTTTTCTCAGGGTATATGCCCAGTAGTGGGATTGCTGGGTCATATGGTAGTTCTATTTGTAGTTTTTTAAGGAACCTCCATACTGTTCTCCACAGTGGCTGTATCAATTTACATTCCCACCAACAGTGCAAGAGGGTTCCCTTTTCTCCACACCCTCTCCAGCATTTATTGTTTCTAGATTTTTTCATGATGGCCATTCTGACTGGTGTGAGACGATATTGTAGTTTTGATTTGCATTTCTCTAATGATTAGTGATGTTGAGCATTCTTTCATGTGTTTGTTGGCAGTCTGTATATCTTCTTTGGAGAAATGTCTATTTAGGTCTTCTGCCCATTTTTGGACTGGGCTGTTTGTTTTTTTGTTATTAAGCTGCATGAGCTTCTTATAAATTTTGGAGATTAATCCTTTGTCAGTTGCTTCATTTGCAAATATTTTCTCCCATTCTGAGGGTTGTCTTTTGGTCTTCTTTATGGTTTCCTTTGCTGTGCAAAAGCTTTGATGTTTCATTAGGTCCCATTTGTTTATTTTTGTGTTTATTTCCATTTCTCTAGGAGGTGGGTCAAAAAGGATCTTCCATGATTTATGTCATAGAGTGGTCTGCTTATGTTTTCCTCTAAGAGTTTGATAGTTTCTGGCCTTACATTTAGGTCTTTCATCCATTTTGAGCTTATTTTTGCGTATGCTGTTAGGGAGTGATCTAATCTCATACTTTTACATGTACCTGTCCAGTTTTCCCAGCACCACTTATTGAAGAGGCTGTCCTTTCTCCATTGTACATTCCTGCCTCCTTTATCAAAGATAAGGTGACCATATGTGCGTGGGTTTATCTCTGGGATTTCTATCCTGTTCCATTGATCTATGTTTCTGTTTTTGTGCCAGTACCATACTGTCTTGATTACTGTAGCTTTGTATAGTCTGAAGTCAGGGAGCCTGATTCCTCCAGCTCCGTTTTTCTTTCTCAAGATTGCTTTGGCTATTCGGGGTCTTTTGTGTTTCCATACAGATTGTGAAATTTTTTGGTCTAGTTCTGTGAAAAATGCCAGTGCTAGTTTCATAGGGATTGCATTGAATCTGTAGATTGCTTTGGGTAGCAGAGTCATTTTCACAATGTTGATTCTCCCAATCCAAGAACATGGTATATCTCTCCATCTATTTGTATCATCTTTAATTTCTTTCATCAGTGTCTTATAATTTTCTGCAGACAGGTCTTTTGTCTCCTTAGGTAGGTTTATTCCTAGATATTTTATTCTTTTTGTTGCAATGGTAAATGGGAGTGTTTTCTTGATTTCACTTTCAGATTTTTCATCATTAGTGTATAGGAATGCCAGAGATTTCTGTGCATTAATTTTGTATCCTGCTACTTTACCAAATTCATTGATTAGCTCTAGCAGTTTTCTGGTAGCATCTTTAGGATTCTCTATGTATAGTATCATGTCATCTGCAAACAGTGACAGCTTTACTTCTTCTTTTCTGATTTGGATTCCTTTTATTCCCTTTACTTCTCTGATTGCTGTGGCTAAAACTTCCAAAACTATGTTGAATAAGAGTGGTGAGAGTGGGCAACCTTGTCTTATTCCTGATCTTAGTGGAAATGCTTTCAGTTTTTCACCATTGAGGATGGTGTTGGCTGTGGGTTTGTCATATATGGCCTTTATTATGTTGAGGAAAGTTCCCTCTATGCCTACTTTCTGGAGGGTTTTTATCATAAATGAGTGTTGAATTTTGTCAAAAGCTTTCTCTGCATCTATTGGGATGATCATATGGTTTTTCTCCTTCAGTTTGTTAATATGGTATATCATGTTGCTTGATTCGCCTAATTTGAAGATTCCTTGCATTCCTGGAATAAACCCCACTTGATTATGGTGTATGATCCGTTTAATGTGCTGTTGGATTCTGCTTGCTAGTATTTTGTTGAGGATTTTTGCATCTATGTTCATCAATGATATTGGCCTATAGTTTTAACTTTCTATGAATCTAGGACAAAAACAGACTTTTATGGGTGATTATGAAGATTGAGAACCTAAGAAGAGTCTGTAAATTATTCTTCTAACAGAAAAAAAAATTAATTCTCTTACTGAATAGGAAATTATCTTTCTTTAGAACCAGGTAACATGTGAGCCCTAGGATATATTATTTTCCCCCAAATAACCCACTGCATAGAGTAAGCTAATTTACTTCCTCTAAGATGAACTCCAAGAAAGTCTCCCCTTTGACCCACCTGGCAGTAGAAATCACCTTAACCTCCATGACGACTTTATTTATGAAGACTCTTTTTCTCTAAAGAATTTGAAATTCTAGGTAGATGTTATTAAGCTTTAGAAATGCCTCGTGGCCTAGAAAAGGGACACCAACAATTTCAAGAAAGCCAAACACTGCCTCTGCAAAAAATGGGTTCAGGGCCAGACGAGACCAGATTTCATGTTAGACCTGCGATTGTCTGTGTTGATGCCGGAGCTGAGAAGGTGATTAAAAACTAGCTTTCCTGCATCACTTGGCTCCTAGACTTCAAATGTCACTTGGAAATAACGTGCCAATGAACTTCTTTATTGAATCTTTGAGCATCATCCCAGTCCATGAACACAAAGAGGTACAAAGGCAAATGATGGAGAGGGAAAATAATAAAAACAGAATAATAAAAAAAAAAAACCAGTGGCTAATCTTACATAGTCTTCTGTAGGTTCCTTTCTTAGGATCACCTGATGCACTGTTACAGGCACAGACTTCTGGGATCCACTGCTGACTGATTGAAGCACAATCTTAGAGGGTAGAATCTAGGAGCATGTACCTTGAACAAGCTCTCCAGGTGATTCTCACTAGCAACCCAGTGTCATCCCATGGCCTAGAATTTGGGAACTACTAATGTAGAGCAACATTTTCATTTTATAGACAGAGAACTCAGGGCTAGAAAGAATTTTTCCCCGATAAGTCAAGGTCATGCATTCAATAACTAACAAAGACTGAACTAGAACTCTGTTGCCCTTTATGTGTACTTAACCCTCTGTGACACATGGTCTCTAACAAAAAAAATCTACTTTTTTTTTTTTTTCAGGAAACTGAGGCTCAGCCCGGTTCTAAACTTCATCCTTCATCCATCCCACAGCTGAGGCTAGGGCTATGTTTCACACCTGTGGGCTAATTTCCAATCCTTGTTTTCCTTCAAAATTTTGCCTCAGTATTTTGAAACAATATACTCAACTGGCCCCAGTCCTGATTCTGGAGTTCATAAATATCAAGTCCTTCTTGTTAGCAGTCCATTCCTTATTTTATCCACCCCACCCCCACCCCGCTTCCCAAACTATGGCCAACTCTTTTTGCCTTTGTTCTCACAACAGGGATCTTCTTCTGCTAACCTGCCTCATAATTCCAACATCCTCTGTCCATTTGATGACCTTAATTTTTTTTCAGTTCCCCTTTCATAGAGAAAAGTCTTATTCCTAAAACTCAGGCCAGTGGCTAAGCCCTATTATTCTCACGACAACTGCCAGACATTTGAAACTGGCCCACCCCAGATCACCCATCATTACATTTCGCCCAACTGGAATATAATGCTATTTCATCCAATGTATCGCTCCTGGCTTCCCATGACAACTGCTTAACTATAACTGAAAATCTTGCTAACATCATTTTTTCACCAGATTGAGCCCCTATCTGCACCCAAAGCTGGATAATTTTCCCAAACCCTTGTACCACACCAGTCAACAAGTCTAGCACCAGGATGTTTCAGTCTACTCATTTCTGCACATCTTGCTGAAAGTAAGTGGCCTTGTCTAGCTAATCTTGAGCTCTGACAAATATCATGCCACTTCCCACCCTCTTCTGTAATTGCCTATATTCCCTACTAGACACAGCACAATGAAGGCAGGGGGCAGAGTCCATTACGTTTACCACTGTATTTCTAGATGTAAGGCAACGGAACAGAAACCAGGAGACTCAAGAGGGAGCAAAAGATTTTTCAATAAATGATGGAATGTAAACCTGTAAGAATTATTTGAACATTTGCAAAGTGGTCAGGGGCCGGAGGGAGCACTGCCTGGGGTCTTCCCATGTCAGCGGGAGCTGGGGGCAGGAACTCATCAGCAAGTAGAATCTTAAAATCTTAAAATTCCAGCAACACCAATTCCTTTTATTCACTTGGTAAATCACTGAACAGCTCTATTTCAGTTTCTGTGTTACAAAAGAACACAACTCGTAGTTCTCTCAGGAGAGCCATGAAAACAAATTAGCCAATATGTACTAAATCATCTGAAAAAGAACTGAGCTAAATAGCTTTACACATACATTTTCTCCTGGAACTGCAGATTACACTCACTACATGGTAAATGGTGTTCCTTTACCACCATCTAATCCAGATCAGAAAGGAATGAGAAGGTGTGTTTTACTAGGAAAAAGTGAGTAGTCATTGAAAAGCTGAGCACAAAATTCAAACACCCACTTAGATTTTTATTTTAACTGATGTATGTATCTTACTCATTAAACCATAACATAACAATTTTGCTTATCTGTGGGGAAAAAGAAATGATTCTGACTAAATGAAAAACGCTGCCAGGGAGTACAAGTGCATTAACCATTCCATTTTGGCCAGAACACTCATTTTTCCCCCAGTAAGTATATGTCTGTAAAATTTTGTTGCCATTAAGTTTCAATGCCAAGAAGGCAAAATTCTCCTGTGAGATAGCAGGCATAACGTGCCTCAAGCTTTCCTGGACACGTAGTTAATGCAAGGCAACTGTTTGAGATATTTCACAGCCCTAGAAAATTGGTATTTAAATTTGCAAATACTTGTAGAGCACTTTACAACTGACAAATCTCTTCTTAATTCTATTCTGGTTCATTGACACCAGAACTCTGAGAGGTAAGCATCATCATCCTGATTTTACAATGAAGGAAGTTAAGGTTTGAAAGTGTATTTGTTTCCTAGGGCTGCCATAACAAAGTACCACAAACTGGGTGGCTTAAAACAACAGAAATGTAGTCTCTTACAGTTTTGGAGGCCCAAAGTCTGAAATCAAGGTGTCGCCATGGTTGGTTCCTTCTGGAGGTTCTGAGGGAGAATCTGTTCAGTGACTCTCTCCTAGCCTTTGGTGGTTGCCAGCAATCCTTGGTGTTCCTTGCCTCACAGATGCATCACTCCAATCTCTGCCTTTGTCTTCACATGGTGTTTTCCTTTGTGTCCTCTCCTCTTCTTATAAGGACACCAGTCATTGGATTTAAGGCCAACTCTAATCTAGGATGACTTCATCTTAACTTAATTACCTCTACAAAGAGCCTATTTCCAAGTGAGGTCACATTCTGAGTTTCTGGACAGACATGAATTTTTGGGAGACACCATACAACCCACGACGGAAGGTTTAAATGATTTCCCCAAATCATACAGCTAACAGGCTGTGAAGCTGAAACCCAAACAAAAGTCTATAGATCCCATATTCAAATCACATACTTTTTTCATTAGGTTATGCTGCCCAGGTCACACTAGTCTGGATGTGCAGCTGTAGCACTAGAGTCATTCTGTATCACCCTGCAAAGAGACCTTGCTTCATTCAACTTGTTTAAACGACAATAATCAACACAGAATTAAATACCTGTGCAGTCCCCTGCAAAGCCTACAGCAGCTTCCTTCAGCCAACAGCAGAAAGCTCATGAAACTCGATTCACACCTGACCATCACTCCCAATAATCGCTCTCACATCTCAGCATCTTTTCATGTACCTTTACGTTCAAACAAGATGAGTTACCCAACTGCCCCATCCTCTCCTCTTCTGCCTTTTCATAGGTTTATATCCTTGTTTATTCTCCTGGAATGAAATGTCTTTCCCCTCAGTCCATATCTGCATGCTCAAAACCTGTTTAACTCCAAATTCATTCCGAAAAGCCCATGCCAGATATAAATTTCTCTATGCCTTCATTTCCCAAGCACTGCCTCTTTGCTTTATGATGGTGTTAACCAAAATCTAATTTAAATAATAATTTCCTTCCTTCCTTCCTCTTTTTGTATATAAAGTACTTGCACATATACATGTATGCATACACAAACATGCACACACAGGAACATATGTACATATACGCATGTGCACATACACACACACACACACTCACACCCCTAGCTCCAGAAGTAGATGCTAAACGCTTAGAAAGGAGGGCTCACATCTACTTCGCAGAGTGGATATAGCAGTACACTCTACCAGGAAGGTGTTCAATAAATCATGATAAATGAGTAAATGTCTTTATGTATATATAATTGTGAGAGATTAAAAATGATTGTAAGTATAAGCTCATACTTAATAAGTAATGAGAACTGTTATAAAAATACCATGACCTATTACTACAATCATAAAATAATTGGAAAATTCTTACAATTTAAAATAATCAAAGTTATAACATGATTTTAGGATCTGTTCAAATCACTCACTCTGTCCAAACCTCTGTTTCAGTGTTCAGAATGTTAAATTTTTTTCAAGTATCTCCAGACTCATATCTCTTCTTCCCTCAGGCAAGCCTGGTTGTGTTTAAGACTCTCTCTGTCAAAATCATTAAAATCCCCACAGATTTTGATGTTAAAATTAATGGTATATATGTCATACAGCGTTAGCACTTTACTTAAGTACAACCTAGTAGAGGCCTGCTGATTTTGCAACACTACTTTACCAACCTTAATAACTTGGCATTGAACCCCCTAGGTATACCAGGACCTAGCAGTGCTTGACCTTAGTAAATTTTTATAATGATTGTGACTTGGCCTGAGGTTGTGTATACACTAAGCCAGAAACAAAAGAGACCAATCCGTTATTTGATATCATTTCAGCCAATAAACTGATTCTTTAACATCTCAGCGGCACATTTTTTCTTTCTGTTCTTTTTTATGTGGGGGCCATTATCTCAGGGCTACAGTGATGATGCTGAACTTCCATGAGAAAGTGTGGATAAGATGTAGAACTGATTCTCTTTTAATCAATGGAATCATATAATCTCATGATAAGACTTTAAAGATCATCTGGTCATCACTCTTAATTGAAGATGTCTATATCATAGTACGTTATACGTTGTGTCCCTACCTTGGAGATAGCAAACAGGTTTTTCTCTCTTGACAAATGCTACCAACTGACATTTTTTGCTCTACCTGCAGCAATGCATTAAAGACGATTCTGAGACTACGCCTGGGATCTGGAGGGTAAATGGCACATATATACTCCAATAAATATTTATAAAATCTAAATTCATGACATACTTAGGACCTTAATTCTCAAATACAATTATGTACAGAATATCACTTTATAACATATGTTATATGACTACAAAGATACCATACTAATACTACCACTAGTAGACTAGATACTCCTAGATTGTTAGTTCTGAATATTTGGATATTTTGACATAGCTTCCCTATGGTAGCCACTACCCACCCATGGCTACTTAAATTTAAATCAGCTGAATTTAAAATCTGAAGTTCATTTCTTCAGTCTCACTTCAAGTCCCACATTCCAAGTGTTCAATCAACCACACCCAGCCAGTGGCTACTGTGTTGGATGGTGCAGATACAGAACACTTCTGTCACTGCAGAAAGCTCTATTGAACAGCACTGCACAATTTTCAACAACCAAAATGAAACATCATCAGTTCATGACGTTGAAATCCGCACAAATTAACCCTTAACAAATGGGTTCATAAATTTCTTCCAAGGTGACATTTCTTCTCTCCTTCACGAGTCAGGGATATAGTAGGGGCTGGTCTCCTGCAAACAAGTGTGGGTGCCTGTGAGTGTGTCAGAGTTGGGGTGGGGAGGGGCAAAGAGTCATAGCTATCGGCTGCTCTGCCTGCTGAGTCCTTCTCTGCTATCAAGTGACTTAGCCTCGCTGATCAGCAGAGATGACTTCAGGGAACTGCACCCTAATGACTCAGGCATCCAGGAGAAGAAGAGAGATGTTATCAGAGAGGTCTGTTCTAAAATTCTGCAGTGGCAGAATTCACAACTGAAAGCACAAATGGAAACTAGGATATTCAGGGGCCAGGGTGTTTGGAAAGGCAGAGAGCGGAGAAGGGTGATGGCAGTGAGAGTGCACTAGTGAGAAGGGAGGTGGCAGGAAATCAAAGACCAACTGGGCTGCACAGAATTACCTGGCAAACCACCCTTAGTCTGATTATCATAGCCCCACTGTGGATGACTGAAAGAACAGCTGATAAAGAGATGCTTCTTTTATTCTTTTTATAACTTCTCTCTCCTGCTCCTATTCCTTTGGATAAGGCAAAGGAAATCTTGCTAAATGCTGACAACGCTTTTGGCTGGTGTTGTAATGACACTTCAGTGGTGCCAAGTTCCTCTTGCCCTCTTCTCAGGACTCCCATAATAGCCATGCTCTGCACCTCTCCTTTGGCCACCAATGCATGGGCTGCCTGGCATTTCTCTTAACCCTTTCACTCTTGTGTCCTTTCAGCCTAAATACAACTGTGGGCTGTGGGAGGACAGGACTGTGTCACACTCGTCTTTCTGGCCAATATGACAGGTTTTGACATAGTACCCCCGAACAACTGGAGCCAAAATGGCGTTGCCATTGCTTGGGGGGCTCTGGAGTCCGCCTAGGCTTAAATTTCACCTCTACTATTTGCTACCATGTCTTTGTTTCAGAGAGAGACAGAACTACTTGCTCTAAGCCTCTGTTCCTCCTCTGTTAAACGGGGATAATATTTTGGGTTGGCCAAAAAGTTCGTTCGGGTTTTTCTGTAGTTACGTAATTATGGAAAAACCTGAACGAAATTTTTGGTCAACCCAATAGTAGCTCCAGGTTATGGTTACGTTTAGAAGAGATAATAAAAGTAAAGCTCCTAAGCTCTGAGCACAGTGTTCAACACAAGGTAAATACTCATAATGATCATTGTTGGTGATTAAATAAATACTGAGTAAACCCAACTGCTTGAATTTTCCCTGTGCCTGATGATAGATATTTTAGAACTAAGAGAGACCTTACACATTTTCTTGCACAACCTCCATATTTTACATATGAACAAACTGAGAGGTACACAGAGAACGGCATGTCCTTGCCCAAGTTCATGAGCCAGGCAGTAGCAGAGCAGGGATCCTCAGTGGCACATTCTCTACTTCATCCGCTGCCTCTCTGAGATCCTTTGGGTGTATGGAGTACACCATAGGCATTGTATGGAGGAAACGTGTCAGGTGAAGGATTCTCTTTATTGTACAAATAACTCAACATGTAAGACCTACAAATAGTAGCAGATAGGGTCACGCCTCTGTCACAGAGTCAGTGAATACATCTTCCCGAATGACAATGACTACACCTTGCGAAGGCTGGCTTTCAGATAGGTAACTTCAAGTGTCACACAAAATATTAAGGATGGAGTCATTTTTCAAGTTAGAGGACCCAGGATTGAGTGTTATTCCATCAACACCATTCAACATACATTTCTGAGCACTTACTTTAAAAAATTTTTTGTTTACTAAACAACATGTTTGCACTGGCAATTAGACATTATTCCTGCCTTATTATATATATGTATGTGTGTGTGCATATAAATATATATACATATATATGTACACACACACACACACACACACACACATACACACACACACACACTGTATATATGTCTACAATTTTATTCTGTATAGCAATCGAAAGATGCAGGCTCAGCTCTTAACAGTTGTTCCTGAAATTATTTGTGGGTCAGAACTATGAGGTTTCCACAGAGGAAAGAGAAATAGGCATTGGAACTAGCATTTAAAAACCTCTACCTCGTGAAATGGAAAGTGCTAATATTGCACAAATGATTAAGCTTCATTCTCCTCTGTGCCTTCACTCACTCCCCAGGACAGTATGGACTTCAGCAGGCATATTACAGCTCTTTCCCACCTGAGCCACACCTACAGGACTTTAAAGGAGTCCAGACACCCTGGAAGTGAAAATTTGACTACACTAAATACTCAGGAAGGGATAAGGTATTGAGAAAACTTAAGGTAAGTAATTTGCCAAGCATTCCGGTAGCAGTTTCACAGAGTGTATGCCCTTTAAATGCTAATTATTTATTTACTGAATATTTTATTTATTTAACAGAGCTTTTATAGTGCTTAAGCCTCAAGAATTAAAGTTGCCTTTGGTCCCAGAGCCTACGATTGAAATCTTCAAAGACTGTTTCTAATAGCTGTGTGTGTGTGTGTGTGTGTGTGTGCGCGCGCGCGCCCGCGCGCGCGCGCGCGCATCCACACTCATTCAGCTTCATTTAAGATGCAGGATCATAGGATGCCAGCGCTGGAGGGGATCTTTTGTATCTCCGAGTGTCTTTGAAATCTTCTCCCAAGCAATGAAAAACTTCAGATGCAAATTTAAAAGGAACCTTAATATACATAAGAAAAAGCAGTAAATGGGATCTTTGGGCTTATAAATCCCGTGTTTGTTGGAAAATACCTAACTGTTGGGAGAAACCCTGAAGCATCTGGTCTGAGTCTTAAACTCCAAGGGGCACAGTTTGAGAACCAACGATACATTCCAATTTAGTAAGGAGCCTGACACCCAGAAAGAGAAGAAACTTGCTAAGAGGGGAAGAGCTGAGTCTCTAAAGGGGCAGCTTGTCTCCAGTCCAGTGTTCTTTCTATTTTAACATGCCCACTGGCTTTCACATTTTTGTAAGTGGACATTAAATGGCACAACATCTAAAAATTGCAATCCCTTCCCAGCTCATTTACATACCATGGAAGAGGGACATAGGGTCTGTCTCCAAAGGCTCTTATCCAAACTACAATGTTGACCAACATAAAAGATCTATTACAACTATTAGTAAATTACTGGATATAACTTTTTTCTCCCTTTAGACACAGCCTTAGCACTGAGAAAATCATAAACAGATATGTTACTAAATCACTGATCTAATTGGAAAAAAGATTTTCTACTGATTCTGATCTCAGAGAGGCAGCAGTGAGCAGTGGTGTGAAGCGAGATCTTAGTTCCCTGCCCAGGAATTGAACGTAGGTAACCTGGATGAAAACCCTAGCCACTAGACCACCAGGGACTAAAGGCTAGAAGCAGAGTGCCCTTGGCTCTTGCCCCCACTGAAAAATGCATTTCTCAAGGAGGCAAAAACTGTAAAAACAGGCACAAAGTTTATTATTAGAGACACAGCAGAACAACAAGTGGGAGAGCACACAGAGAAACAGTTTGTTAAGACAGAAGCAAGGCAGAGATGCACACCTGGAGAGAAAGGGTGTGGGCGTCCTCCCTAATGAGGAGGAGCCCAGGAAAGAGGTGGTTAAGTCATCTATATAGGGCAGTTCTTCCTCCAGGTCTTTGTTTACCTTTGGCCAATTACCTGGTTTCTTTTCCCACACCTGACCTCCCCTAGGACCCTCCTCACCATGCGTGTGCAACATTTTTCCAAGATGGATTCCAGGCCAGAGGCCTATGAGGGGGCCTTGGCATCACATATTATGAGGTGGTGCTCCCTCCTTTTTGACCCCAAGGAGCCTTTCTGCACATGTGCAGTGTCTCCCTTGCCCCAAGGATGAGAAACATATGACCTCTTGATCCTTTACTCCAACAGGGTTTAGCCCCTCTCTGTTCCTGCCGTGACTGTATCTTCAAGTGTCCTCAGGAGACAAAGCCTGGCTACTTACCCTGTGTCTGTTGTTATTCCTATTTCGAAGTGCAAACAGGAGGCTGGCTGTAAATATCGAACCTGGAGCACACCTATCTCCTGTCTCAGGAAATGCAAAGAGGAGGCTAGTTTTAAGTGTCCGGGCTGAAGCCCATCTTTTTCTTGCCCCAAGGAATGTAAACAGGAGGCCAGTTGTAAATGCCTAGCCTGGAGCCCATCTATCTCCTGTCTCAATTCTTTTTCATACCATGGCCAGTGTTACTAACAAATACTAATAAACTATATAAACATCTAAGAGAGGGTGGCAGTGACTGTACACCTAATGACTCTGGGGGGAAGGAGGAGGGAAGACTGCATTAAAACGAGACCTGTAGCTTCATGCGCTCTGCAAACAAACTCAAATGTCAACTTGTTCCAAAATTACTGCCGTTATATCCTAATGGCAAAACACCTACTGAGAAACACCTAGAGGAAATAATAAACAATAATAGCTCTTAGCAGTTGAATAATACATTTTATCCATGGATTTGAAGTTTCTTTGGAAGCATTCACTAATTAAATTTCACCATATGCCCACAAGGTAGGTATTAGTTCCATTTCATAGACGTGCTCATTTAGTATGAATTATAGCCCATGTTCGTGGGAATATTGGATAGGAAAAATCCCACTGACATAAAATGTTTTCAGGTTCACTAGGCAATGCAATGATAACATGGAAGTACCCTAAGTGATAGCTAGGAAACATTGAAGAATTTAATGCACACCCAAAACATCTCAATTAATACAGAGAAACTTGAGAACCAAGAAAAACTGAACCCATCAGGATGCAGAAATCAACCTGTAGTTATAAATGTGTTTAAAATATTAGAAGCCAAAAGCTTGCTGAGAGAAGGGCTTTCACAGGTGTATTTTATATATCACATATAAGTATAGATGGACCCCAATAGAGGGAGGTTATCCAGAACCATTAATCCACAAGATGTGAGAGAAGGAAAGCTCCTAAGAGATTGTAAACGCATCTGCCTTGTTTTACAGGAAGAGGAATGAGACTCAGAGTATAATGGTGGCGCAGTCAGGCCAGTCCTGCATAGAAAATGTTAAACACTTGAGTAAATAAATCAAAATTTTGATTAGTAAAAGTTCATTTTTCTTGATAACAAGTCTGTTCTAAACTAGTGGTTGGCAAACTATGGCCAATAGGCCAACTTTGTCCTGCAGCCCATATTTGTAGTTTTCACTTTTTCAAATAGTTGAAAAATAAAGAATAATATTTTGTGATAAGTGAAAATCATGAGATTCAAATTTCAGCACTCATAAAGTTTCATTAAAACACAGCTATTCCCTATCAAACTACCACTGGCATTTTTCACAGAACTAGAACAAAAACTTTCACAATTTGTATGGAAACACAAAAGACCCCGAATAGCCAAAGCAATCTTGAGAACGAAAGAAGGAACTGGAGGAATCAGGCTCCCTGACTTCAGACTATACTACAAAGCTACAGTCATCAAGACGGTATGGTACTGGCACAAAAACAGAAAGATAGATCAATGGAACAGGATAGAAAGCCCAGAGATAAACCCATGCACATATGGACACCTTATCTTTGATAAAGGTGGCAGTAATGTACAATGGAGAAAGGACAGCCTCTTCAATAAGTGGTGCTGGGAAAACTGGACAGGTACATGTAAAAGTATGAGATTAGATCACTCCCTAACACCATACACAAAAATAAGCTCAAAATGGATTAAAGACCTAAATGTAAGGCCAGAAACTATCAAACTCTTAGAGGAAAACATAGGCAGAACACTCTATGACATAAATCAAAGCAAGATCCTTTCTGACCCACCTCCTAGAGTAATGGAAATAAAAACAAAAATAAACAAATGGGACCTAATGAAACTTCAAAGCTTTTGCACAGCAAAGGAAACCATAAACAAGACCAAAAGACAACCCTCAGAATGGGAAAAAATATTTGCAAATGAAGCAACCGACAAAGGATTAATCTCCAAAATTTACAAGCAGCTCATGCAGCTCAATAACAAGAAAACAAACAACCCAATCCAAAAATGGGCAGAAGACCTAAATAGACATTTCTCCAAAGAAGATATACAGATTGCCAACAAACACATGAAAGAATGCTCAACATCATTAATCATTAGAGAAATGCAAATCAAAACTACAATGAGATATCATCTCACACCAGTCAGAATGGCCATCATCAAAAAATCTAGAAACAATAAATGCTGGAGAGGGTGTGGAGAAAAGGGAACACTCTTGCACTGCTGGTGGGAATGTGAATTGGTTCAGCCACTATGGAGAACAGTATGGAGGTTCCTTAAAAAACTACAAATAGAACTACCATATGACCCAGCAATCCCACTACTGGGCATATACCCTGAGAAAACCAAAATTCAAAAAGAGTCATGTACCAAAATGTTCATTGCAGCTCTATTTACAATAGCCCAGAGATGGAAACAACCTAAGTGCCCGTCATCGGATGAATGGATAAAGAAGATGTGGCACATATATACAATGGAATATTACTCAGCCATAAAAAGAAACGCAATTGAGCTATTTGTAATGAGGTGGATAGACCTAGAGTCTGTCATACAGAGTGAAGTAAGTCAGAAAGAAAAAGACAAATACCGTATGCTAACACATATATATGGAATTTAAGAAAAAAATGTCATGAAGAACCTAGGGGTAAAGCAGGAATAAAGACGCACACCTCTTAGAGAACGGACTTGAGGTTATGGGGAGGGGGAAGGGTGAGCTGTGACAGGGCGAGAGAGAGTCATGGGCATATACACACTAACAAACGCAGTAAGGTAGATAGCTAGTGGGAAGCAGCCGCATGGCACAGGGATATTGGCTCCGTGCTTTGTGACAGCCTGGAGGGGTGGGATGGGGAGGGTGGGAGGGAGGGAGACGCAACAGGGAAGACATATGGGAACATATGTTTATGTATGACTGATTCACTTTGTTATAAAGCAGAAACTAACACACCATTGTAAAGCAATTATACCCCAATAAAGATGTTAAAAAAAAAAAAAATAAAAAATAAATAGAATCCTTTCAAAAAAAAAAAAAAAAAAAAACACAGCTATGCTCACCTGCTTGTTCTTTGTCTATAGCAGCTTTCACACTAAAATCATAGAGTTAAGTAGTAGCAGCTGAGAGCATGTAGTGCACTGAGCCTCAAATATTCACTCTCCAGGGCTTTACAGAAAAAGTTTACTGAGAGATGTAGAAACATACAGTACCAGCAACAAACTTATCGAAGTTTTACAACTGAATGGATTAAACATTCCCAGATTTGTTCAGAGAAAAAAAAATGACACATTTTAGAGCTATGTTATATATTTGTGTCTGCAAATAGATTGTCTTTTGTTTATAAACTAGAGATAATCAAATTTTGATTTATCTTTATTTTATTTACACATCCATGAGTTTATCAAACTGTTTCATCGAAGACATCAAACATCTGAGAATTTTTCCTGACTTCTCAGCAATCACCACCCCCTTCCCAAACCATATTTTATATGGTTCTTTACTGTTTAAAACATTTTCACATCCATCATTCCATTAATCTCTCACAAAAATCATGAGGTTCCCATGGAAAGAACTACTATTTTTGCTTTACAGATGGGGAAACTGAGGCTCAGAGCATTCACATGACTTTCCTAAGAGCACTGCACACTAAGCAAAAGATTCCTGCCCTGACCCAGAACCCAGAGGCTCCTGGGAAGGAACCACTCCATCTGAAGGTGCAAACACAGTCATAGCTCAGTTTGGAAAAGCCAAAGACATAATAAATGTGAGATTATAAAAACACAAGTTTTAATTCTTTCCTGTGCATGTTTGTCTCTGAAAGACTACCTTGGAAGGATTGTCCCTGTTTGGCTGGAGAGAGAGTTAAGGGGTACTTATAACTTTTTGTTTGAAATTTGTACCATGGGCATATTATTATTTATTCAGAGAATAAGGTTTTTATATTTCCAAATTAATACAGGATAACCAAGCTGCAGCATGTCCTGCCAGTAAGAACTGCCTCTTTTCTATTTGAGGAAATATTTCATATGGTTCCAATTGTCCCCAAGGAAAAGAGAATTTCCAATCAAATGTTAATCTCAGGTCAGCGCAGCCCTTTCCATGAAGCCTGTTTTAATGGGCCATTTACTTGTAGCTTAAAGAAAATGATGGAGGACATCACTGCTCTCTGTCACTATGCCAGCTCTGGCAGGCAACTGATGAGGGGCTTGAAGGAATGTCCTGATTAATCCATCTTGAGTGTTTTCTTTCCTTTTAGTTCTTTTTACTACTAAATGCTAATGATTTACAGAAAGACCAGGTATCAGTTACACTGTCTTACTAGCAGCAAACTGCCTTGCAATATATTCACTATCATTATGTGTTTCTTTTTAAAAATGTTGCACAAGAGTTTTCTGCACATAGTTGGCAATCATGATTTTTTTAAAAATTCAGAATAGAGTTAAAATTATTAGGGCAATTCTTCACTCTTCAAATCTTCTGAAAATGTTGGGAATTCTCAAGAATAGATAGGTAGGTAGGTAGGTAGGTAGGTAGGTAGATAGATAATAGACAATCTCTAGCTAGCTGGAATGCATTTATTGATGCTGGAATGCTGGAGAATTATAAAATTACAAACATTACGACTGAATGTACTACTACAGATCATCTAGTCCAATCGTCTTAATCAGTGAGGAAACTGCCACCAAAGATGATTTTGCCCAATGTGAGTCTGAAAGCAAAAATTATATATACATTCAATTTGCCTGCAATCTGGCCTCAACCTACATTTTTAATCTTATCACCCATTAGCTCTGCTTCATGCAAACTATACCCACTATCCTTTGGCCCACTCCCCATACAACCACGTTATGCTTTCGCCTCCTTGTTCTTTCTATATAATATGAAAGTTCTTTCCTCTTACTTTTCATATTCATATCCTGCCCACTCTTCAAGACTCTACTCCTCTGAATTCCTAATGCATTCTATTGGTGGCCATTTCCAATGGCACTTTGATTCATCTATACTTCCGATTTTCACTGTTTTATATGAATGATAGGCTTATGAATAATTAACATTTTTTAACTGTTGCCAGACCACATTTTTTTAAACCAAAAAGACTGTTATACAATAGAAGGTTTTTGGTGTCTCAATTCTGGTGAAATAATAGAAGACGAAAAAATATTTGAGCTCCTACACAGCATCCATTAGCTCTCACATAGTGGGTTGTGATTGCTCAGGAGTTTTCATGTTCAGGGATCTCAGGGACACTTGAGTTACTTAAGAGTAACTTGAGTAGCTCAAGTAACCCTAGAACTTTTAAGTCTAAAAGAACTTAAGGGACCTGCCAGGCCAAACTTCTAGTCTTACACATAAAATACAGAGGTCTGAAGAGGTAAAGTGACTTAACCAGAACTAAAACCCGGGTTTTCTGGCATCTTATGCCCATACTTTCCCCATTGATTATACTGCCTCCCCTCACATCCTTTCTTAGTTAGTGATGTCTACTGTTGAAACGTAAACATGTGTTTGGGTGCTTTTCTCCTGTTAATACCATGTACGTACAGTGTTAGAAGATTCCTCAAGAAACCATAACTTCATTACACAGCTTAGTCAGGACATACCTCAGAGATCATGGAGTCTTGTTTAAATCCTCTAAGATTTTTGGATCTGGTCTTCACCCAGTCCTCTCTCTAACCACAGTAAATGAAACTCCTGTCATATCTCTTCCATTCCTATTTGTACAGTTGTCTTTCTGGACTCCCTTATAATTTTATGTTTACTCCTATTTTATTGTATTGTAGTTTAATCATGATTTACCAAAAATCAATTTTTATTTAATCAATGATTCAACAAATATTGTTAGCATATGTCAGTCACTGCTCTACCCCAGGACAATAGTTACTTCTGCTACTGTTCAAAATAATATGATCAATAATTACTGTTGGTAAATGCTTACTGTATTCGAGGTATGTATGAGGCACTTTACACACATGGGCTCACTGAAAATGTTAAATGGCTCATCCAAAGTCTGGGACCACAAGTAGGGATCAGGATTTGAACCAAAGTCTGTCAACTTCCGAAGCTCAAGCCTTCAAGAGAGTAGTTTTTGCTCTTAAAGGATTTGTGTCTAGTACCAGGGAGAGATTCTAGCACAGTTATTAAAGCAGTGTGGTGCATGCTATCATTCAGCCAAGTATGTGGGGTCATTGAGCACAGAGGAAGGAACTCTAACTCTTCAGAGGGCAGTCAGCCAAATCATTGAGGAATATAGGGCATTTAGGCAGAAACTTAAAGAATGACTAGAAGTTTGTAAAGCAGACAACAGAAAGAGGGTTTTGTGGACAGAGGGAACCCTATGAGAAAGGGTGCATGGTTTTTAAAAATAGCATGTTTGGGGCTTCCCTGGTGGCGCAGTGGTTGAGAGTCCGCCTGCCGATGCAGGGGACACGGGTTCGTGTCCCAGTCTGGGAAGATCCCACATGCCTCACGGAGCGGCTGGGCCCGTGAGCCATGGCCTCTGAGCCCGTGCGTCCGGAGCCTGTGCTCCACAACGGGAGAGACCACAACAGTGAGAGGCCCGTGTACCACAAAAATAAATAAATAAATAGCATGTTTGGGGGACTGAAGAAGTCTGGCATAATTGGAATAAATGAGAAAATGGTTCCTGCTGAAGCTGAAGAGGCAGGCGGGGCCTTACAGGCTGAGCCGTGGAGTTGGCACCGCATCTGCAGGGAATGGATCATCACTGAAGGCTTTGAAGCAGAGTACCATAGCCAAAGTTTAGACTGAGAAAGATCACAGTGGTGTGGACTATGGATTAAAGAAGACCAGAAAGAGAGAGACAGAGAAAGTTAGGAAGATTTCACAACAGCTCAACTGAGAGAAAATGAGAACTTGAACTAAGATAGTGGTGACAGAAATAAAAAACATATCAAAGGGATGTTTAGGAAACTGAATCAACTGAACCTTAAGTCCAATTAGATATGAAGGACTAAAGAAAGGAATCTAAGGTTACGCTCAGGTTTCCCACTTAGATAATAAGAAGCCATGAAAATGGGCAGGTAGCCCTGAACTTGGAGAGGAAAGCTCATGAGCCCCGTTTCAGAAATGCTACCTTTGGTGTATGTGATGAACATCTGGATAGAGATGTCAAGATGGCAGCCCACACTAGAATGGAGTGTCACATAGGTTTGGGAGAGAGATGCCAAATGTGCAATCATCAGGGCACAAGTGGTAATTAAAGCCAGTTGTTTATTAAACACCTATTATTATGCCAGAAACTATTTTATTTTATTTTTTAAATGATTTATGTATTTGTTTTTATTTTTGGCTGCGTTGGGTGTTCGTTACTGCGTGCGGGCTTTCTCTAGTTGCAGTGAGTGGGGCTACTCTTTGTTGTGGTGCACGGGCTTCTCATTGCGGTGGCTTCTCTTGTTGCAGAGCATGGGCTCTACGTGCACGGGCTTCAGTAGCTGTGGCATGTGGGCTCAGTAGTTGTGGCTCGCAGGCTCTAGAGCGCAGGCTCAGTAGTTGTGGCCACGGGCTTAGCTGCTCCGTGGCACGTGGGACTTTCCTGGGCCAGGGATCACACTCATGTCCCCTGCATTGGCAGGTGGATCCTTAACCACTGTGCCACCAGAAAAGCCCCAGAAACTATTTTAAAAGGCAGGGATACGGCAGTTAACAAAACAGATTAAAAAAAGAAGTCTAGGGCTTCCCTGGTGGCGCAGTGGTTGAGAGTCCGCCTGCCGATCCAGGGGACATGGGTTCATGCCCCGGTCCGGGAAGATCCCACATGCTGCAGAGCAGCTAGGCCCGTGAACCATGGCCACTGAGCCTGTGCGTCCAGAGCCTGTGCTCCGCAACGGGAGAGGCCACAACAGTGAGAGGCCCGCGTACTGCAAAAAAAAAAAAAAAAAAAAAAAAAAAACTGTAGCCCTCTTAGAGCCAACATTCTAATGGAAATTATATTTTAGAGAACACAGATAAATCCACAATTACAAATTCTGTTAAGTGCCACAGAGGAAAAGTAGAGAGTGCTATAATAAAGAATAACAGGGGACATGTAATCTATACTGGGGTCAGGGAGGGGGATAGTCAGGGAAGGACTCTCTGACCTATGAGGCATTTAAGCTGAGACCTACAGCCTGATAAAGGGCTAGGTAAGTGAAAAACATTCCAAGTGGGAACAGTATATGTAAAGACCTGAGGCCAGAGTTAGTTGTATTCAAAATACTGAAAGAAGGCTGATGTGGTTAGAACATGATGCATGAGCCCAGGATAGAGAGATAGGAAGAGGTGAGTTTAAGCAGACCTATTCATTCATCCAGCGAAGGTCTGTAGTTTGAAACACTATCAATCAATCAATCATCAATCAAATCATGGGATATAGAAAAACACTTAATTGAAAGGGGCAGGGGATGAAAAACCTACAAAAGAAACAGATTTTTATAATTTCTGACACAGTATGGTATCTAATAATGAGCCCCTCTCACTCAATTAATATAAATAAAGGAGTCATTATTCATAGCTAATTCTTCCACAAGAAGCGTTCTCTTCTAAGAGTTTGGAAGAGGGATTCATGAGGTACTTGGTGAGACTAAAGATCTCATGGAATGCACAAACAAAATCTGGTATATCCTTACAATGGAATACATAAAAAGAAATACCAATATGTATTGCAACACAGATGAACTTGAACACATTTTGATCGGTGAAATAGGCCAGGCACAGAAGACCACATGTTGTACGATTACATCAATATGAAATGTCCATAACAGGAAAATCCTTAGAGACAAAAATTAGATTAATGGTTGCCAAGAAAAATAGAGAGTGACTGCTTAATGGATGTGCGGTTTTCTTCTAGAGTGATGAAAATGTTCTAGAATTTGATAGTGGTGATGGATGCACAACTATGAATACACTAAAACTCACTGAATTGCACACTTTAAAAGGGTGAACTTTATGGTATGTAAATTATATACCAATAAAGCTGTTACTAAAAAAAATCATATGGGACACCTTCCTGCCTTCTATCGGTCTCAAGAGATGATAGACAGACACATAGATAGATCTAGATAGCTTGCTTATACAGTATTTTACCAGAATTAATTTTTTGAAGCTGATATTATCTTTGATGAGCTGTGGCTGAACAAGTTATGTCTATATTTAATAATGACTTTGGAAGTTCAGTTCCATGATATTAATTTTTTACCTGGACAGATGCTGGAAAAGCTTTCAGTAATCCATCACATAAATAAAGTGAAAAAGACAGAGTCCACATGTCTCATAAAACATTGCCACTTACTATCCTGTAAAGGCACTATCAAGGAATCTTATCCCTTGTGCTGAATGACAAGGATGGTAGATGAAAAACGAGGCAGAGCTATAATACACTGGGGCTTTAATGAGGCTTTGGATTCTATCCCACATGACATATTTATCAACGAACCAGAAGATGTGTTTCACACAAAATTTATCCTTCCATTACTAACCTACTAGTTTATTTCGGTCAAATAAATGGAGAGGGATTTAAATTCATCCAACATTTTGAAAACAGACAAGGTAAGATTTAAAATTTTAATATATTTCCAATGTGAGAAACGCAGTGACTTACCAACATATTGAGTCCCCCTAATGTCAAATACTCAAGAAATATTGAGAAACAAGTAGTCTTATCAGTTTTTCAGTTTTCCCTTGACAGCCAATAATTAAAGAATGGTTACCTGGAATTCATATCAATATGCGGAACTTGGCTTGACACTTTTATTACGCTCATTTAGAGAAAAATAGATACATGAATATATATGGTGGAGATTGCATCTAATTAGCAAATTCCTTAGAAAATGAGATGCACATAAATGAATAAGTAAATAGATAAGCAAGCTAGCAAACTAAGTAGAGGAGCTGCTCAAGAAGCAGCAGCTTGAAAATATTTATGAATAAAAACAGTATTTTATAGGTCTCAAAGTATTTTCATATCTATTAACAAATTTGACCTTCACATCTGCTTTGTGAAATAAGTAGAACAGAAAGAGCCCCTCTTCACAGAAGTGGAAAATAAGGCTTAACAGGGGAAGGCCACTTTGTGCAGACTCACACTTCTGCACAAAGTGGCATATCCAGTTGTGTGCCAACCCACGTCTTTCAACCTCAAGGCCAGTGCATTTCTGATATGACACAGTATTCTATTGTTATGTTTAGTACTGTTTTATTATCACAGGATTAAAAGATACACACAAACATCAGATAGAAAGTGAGTAGTGGTTTATGGTATAGTGAAAATAGTCTGTGGTATAAAAACTCACTAGTGGCCTAGAAAATAATGTATTTTGAAAAATATATGATTTTGTTGATTTTGTAATTGCTTTTATTTATTTTATAAAGAAAATCAAGGCACTAAAACACCTATATATACATGAGATGAGTGTCTCCTCCCACTATATGGTCAAGTCTCAACTCCATCCTTAATAGTGACAAAGAATATTTAGAATTTTTAAATCTCTCATAATTTTAAATTCTCACATCAGTGGATGCTTTCTCTTTTAACAGAAACAAACTTTTTTTTTTAAACCTACCAAATTGCCAGCCTTGTTGGTTTTTTCTTCTTCTCCAACTAGATAAGCATCTCCTGAATAAATGAGAATTGCCTTGATTTAGGCCATTTACTGGTGATTCTGCTTTCTGCTCCAAAATTTAGGAGAAATATAAAAAAACGAGAAATGCCATCAGAAGGGAGCAATAGAAAGGAAAGAAACACTGGGGAGAAATAATGCTTTCAGAAATCAGAATAATTTATCCTTGAGATAAGGCTTTCAATTGAGTAACAATCCAATATGAACTAAATTTACAGTATAGGGATAGAAGGCAGTTAGGGATTTCCTCAGATGTGGGGTTGATTAATCTCCAAAATGGATTTTCAAGTAGATCAATAAACTCGCCCTTGATATTATTTCAAGTTATTATCTTTGGGGGATAGAACAGATGTTGGGTATGGAGGAAGGGGAGTTTCAATCTTGAGTGTTCACTGCATCATACTGAAAATCAGCACCACCATGGTGTCCAAGTTAAAGGCTTTGAGTCGCTCTACCAAGTTGCAATTATCTCAGCTCTCAGATCAATACATTAAGTGGCCACCATCTGATTTAACTGATAGTCCCCAGACAGTGGAAAATTCACTACTGTGACCCCACAAGTGATCTCATTTACCCCTCACCCATTAGCAGAGGATTAATCCTAAAGCCTAAACCTCAGCCACTGTGCACGACAGTAGCAACTGTAACAAACAGGGTGACTCAAATGATAACGTGTACTCGATGGGCAGGGGGGGACTGACCCTCCCAAAGTGCAAGAGATCTCATGACTGATTAACTTCCCTGCAAGAGTTCTGCTGCTTAATTAACAGCAGTTTGAATTCTTATTTCATAGATTACCCTGACAATCTAGTTTTCTTATTTTAATTTTGGGTAGTGATAAGTATTCTGAGCTTTATGTGTTATTAAGATTATACTAGGACTTCCCTGCTGGCATAGTGGTTAAGAATCCACTTGCCAAAGCAGGGAACACGGGTTTGAAACCTGGTCCGGGAAGATCCCACATGCCACAGAGCAACTAAGCCCGTGCGCCACAACTACTGAGCCCACGTGCCACAACTACTGAAGCCCACATGCCTACAGCCTGTGTGCTGAAACAAGAGAAGCCACTGCAATGAGAAGCCCGCACACCACAACGAAAAGTAGCCTTTGCTCGCCGCAACTAGAGAAAGCCCGTGTGCAGCAACGAAGACCCAATGCAGCCAAACAAATAAATTTATTTTTAAAAAAATTATACTAAAATCTCATCTTAAGGTTTTCACTTGTGAATTCTTTTCATATAGGATGATAGTCTTTTCTAAAAATGCAGTTTAAGGTTATTCTGTAGTATATTCCACTCCTTATATCTTACTAGTAGTTTTAGGGGGGAAATCATTGGTTTTGAAGGAAATGCTTTTTCCTTGATAACTTGGCAACATATAAACCTGTTTCCTCCCTCTCTTGCCTACCTTATGTAGGAAACCACTCTGTACTCCTTTTACAGACCACAAGAAAAAGGAACTGGAAAGTCATGCAGAAAGCAACAAAGAGAGAAAAGCATCTTCTTTTTTTTTTTCCGGTACGCGGGCCTCTCACTGTTGTGGCCTCTCCCGTTGCGGAGCACAGGCTCCGGACGCGCAGGCTCAGCGGCCATGGCTCACGGCCCAGCCGCTCCACGGCATGTGGGTTCCTTCCGGACCGGGGCACGAACCCATGTCCCCTGCATCAGCAGGTGGACTCTCAACCACTGCGCCACCAGAGAAGCCTGAAAAGCATCTTCTTTAAGTAAAACCTGACCATGTCACATGACCCCCAAATTGCACATACTCAAAACTCCTTTTTGCCTGAAAATTCAAACTCTTTAATGGCCTTTACAAGGCCTTCCAGGAACTCACCCCTACCTCTTCAGCCTCAATTTCAGCCAGTTACCTGTACAAATTCGTCATTCCAGAGACATCAACAGAATTACATTCACCTGAACACACCATACTGTTACGAATCTTCATACCTTTACACCTGCTATTTCTGGTACTGGAACTGCTATCCCTTCTCCTAGTTCCTGCTTCAAATGAACTCCTACCCTCTCTGGAAGAGAGCTCCCGGCTGCAGTGCTTCCATGAGCCATCTAAACAACTTACTTCAACCCCTTTGTGCCAACCCTCTGTTATTTATTCCATTATTGCATTTATTATACTTCACTGTAATAATTTAAGTACATTTTCTCATCAGTCTGTTTCTTCAGAAGAAGATCTATATATCCAACTTTGTATCATTAGCAATTAGCACAAATAATGTTCCATAAAAGCTCCTTAATGAAGCTGAAGTATTCATGACCTAAAGAATGAAATGTTATAGACTAAAGAGCAATGATTTTTTAAAATCTAAAATAAAATAATATGTGACTTATTAATATACATCTAATGGAACAATCCTGGCTTTAAATATTCTGTCCTATCATAGACTGGTTAGGTAATATCCTGATTTTTATTGAGAAAATATGAACAACATAGATATAAATATAAATAACAGGTTTCATTGGTCAACATTTAATCCTAAAACAATGAATACAATATTAAGTTAAACTTATTTTATTCAAGTTGCCAAGAAGATTGTGGCGACCTAAATACCAAAAAATTTTCGGCTGAAATGTGTACATCTCTGTCCTTTATGGTCATAGAAGCAGATATCTACCAGGAAATTGAGGTATAAATTCAGGTAAAATCCCACAACACAAAAAACATCCAAATTACTCAGGTCAGTAAATTGATAGAAACCTCGGTCCCATGGCTGAGGAACACAGAACACTAAGCTTCTTAGACTAATAGACTTTTGTTGCAGCCTTCAGGCGGGATTTTCAGGTGGGGTGAACTCGGTACCAACCAACTGTGTGTGAACCTGGGTAGATTACTTCTTGCTGAACTGCAGTTTCTCCTCTGTAAGATAAGGGGCCTAGAGGACATCACCGAGCGCCTTCCAGCTCTCATGTCCTATCAGTCCCAGGACTGCTTCACATTATAAAAAATGATGAGGGAGGGTGAGTGATAGTTACTGGTAAATGGCAAACAACAGACCTGTTTCTCAATTTAACTCTCCCATCCTTTCCCTCGCCTTTGAAGACAACCTCCCCAGCCAGATACTTTTCCTGTAGGCCAGGAACAATGGACCAATAAAACACTGAGTCTAGAGCATTATTACTGCACAAAGTGTGCTCAAACCATTGTTACTTTTTGGGCCTTTCTGGAAGATGTACATCCTTTTATCATACACAGAAACTTTATGCAACTAACATGATACTTATATAGAACTTACAGTTTGGCAAAGCACTCAAGTACAGCATCTCATTTAATCCTCAAAAAAATCTCTGATAGTTAGGATTCTTGGCATTAGACAGATAATGGAACTGAGGTCAGGAAACATAAATGTGGAGCTAAGATTCTGTTGTCAGTCTCTTGGTTTCAAATTCAGTCTCATTCTGTATCAATGCTCCCCCTCCCTCCAGTCACACTATTCATGAAGAAGACACTGCTACGTGAGAAAAAAAGGAATTAAAAGATTTATTTATTCATTCAAGAAATATCTGTCAGGCACCCACTCTGTGCCAGACACTCTGCGAGATGCCAGGGAAAACCAAACCCCTCTCAGACCCTGACCTCCAGGACTCCCTGCCCTTACACTTAAGGAGAGATTGAAATGGATAAAACTAACTATATGACATGGGCAGAAGTTATACATGCCACTAAAAGATATAAATAAGCAAGAAGCTATGGGAGCACATTGTTTGAACAATTCATTCTCTTTATGGGAAACAGACAGCCTCTGGCTAGACCTTGAAGAGTATTTCCACAGGTGGACACAGGAAGGGAAGGCATGCCAATGTGAACAGAACAGCATGAGTGACAGCTCAGATGGGCAAGAATGCAACGCTCACCTAGGGAGGCAGTTCTTTTAGCAAGATGAAGATGGAGTGGACACCAGCTTTGTTCAGAGAAAGCCAGACCAGCTCTGATGCTGCAAACTAAAATATCCTCCCTATGCTTTCATTCTCCAAGCTTTTCCCAAGAGGATGCTCACTTGCTCTTGGCTTCAGAATATCCTTAAAGAATCCTTCTCAGTGTGTGTTGTCCACCACAGTAGCATTGGTATCACCGGGTAACTCTGAGAAATGCACATTCTCAGGCCCTGGTCACAAACTTATCAGATCAAAAACTCTGGGAGTGGGGCCCAGCACTCTGTGTTTCAACAAGCCCTACTGGTCAGCAGTCCCCAGCCTTTTTGGCACCAGGGACCAGTTCCAATGGAAGACCACTTTTCCACCGGGGGTGTGGGGGTGTGTGGAGGATGGTTCAGGTGGTAATGTGAATGATGGGGGGCTACGGGGAGCAGATGAAGCTTCGCTCGCTCATCTGCCGCTCACCTCCTGCTGTGCAGCCTGGTTCCTATCGGGCCACGGCCCGGGGGTTGGGGAGCCCTCCTATAGGTGATTCTGTTGCTTGCTCAAGTTTGAGAACCACTGCCTTAAAAGATTTCTTCTGCCTATTAGGATGCCCGCCTTTTACTGTAAGACATCCATCCTAGCCCCAAATTATCTGACTCTCCCCCAAGTCCACAGACTAATTTTGTGTGTGTGTGTGTGTGTGTGTGTGTGTGTGTGTGTGTATGTGTGTGTAAGTCTGCTGACCAAAGGTAAAATGGATTATTTGGGAATGAACTAGGCATTTATGCTGAGGTGCACAGTTACCACTCTTCGGAGCTATTCAAGGGGAGATTTACACATCTGTTGCTGATTTGAGTAGATACCATCTATGGCTTTGCTCTCCCTGAGATAAATTTCTTTTGTGAAACAGCAGTTAAGGGCTTCCCTGGTGGCGCAGTGGTTGAGAGTCCGCCTGCCGATGCAGGGGAAATGGGTTCGTGCCCCAGTCCGGGAAGATCCCACATGCCGTGGAGCGGCTGGGCCCGTGAGACATGGCCGCTGGGCCTGCGCGTCCGGAGCCTGTGCTCCGCAACGGGAGAGGCCATAACAGTGAGGGGCCCGCATACTCCTCCCCGCAAAAAATAGCAGTTAACTGTTAGCCATTCTATAACATCATATTTCAAATGGCTCATAAACAGAAATTGTGAAATACTCTTTATGGAACACTCATGTCACATTCAAGTATGACAATTATAGAGGAGAAGCTGGGCCCGCCCATTTTTTCTGTAATCTTCTAGTTTGGCTTAGAACTGTTTGCAATCCAATTTGATAACTTATCACCAAGTTCTATGTCATCACCACTGGTTAGGATGTGGTGATGGGTAGTAGTCGCAGTTCTAGCTTTCAAGGAGTTAGTCTATTTCTTTGGAATGCACAAAAAATGCTCTCACTTTCCCCAATCACCCCCAGGACTTCTCCTAGTCCCTACCTTAGGAGTTCCTTCCTGGAATGCTCACCCAGGCTCACTTTCTCTGTCCATCAAAACCTGTCAAAGCTGGGCTCAAATGCCACTATTTTTCACTCGACCAGATACAATTCCCTCCTGGACAGTAACTCCCAAAGAATTATTTTTCTCTTACAGAGCTCTGTAGCCTTCTGGGGACACAGTGTGTATCTGTATTATGAAAAATATTCTAGTTCCTGTATGCCCCGTGAGAAAACCTTGATGCAAATCATTTCTAATTAAGAAAAAGACAATGGATCAAGTTTTCATTAAACCAGAATAAATAAAACTTCCTTTCAGTATCATTCCTCATTCTGGACTTTTTAATGTGATAGTACCACCCAAACTTCACAAATACTGCATGTTGCATAACGAACATATGAAGGACCCCAGGATTTTGCCATTGCCTAAAGGGATAAAGAACAGAGTGTGTTACTTATGAATTTTAGACTTGGAGGTAGGCATTAAGGAACCTAGTGTCTTGTAGAAGTCTGACAGGCAAGTAAGGAGGCCAGGAGTAAGCAATAGGTTATCTGGCTGTGCTTCCTAGGTCCTCCTTAATTAGTATTAATGGATAATACATTGTTGCAGTATCACACAGGAGAGAAAAGTCTTTTTGTGATAATTCATTGTTGCTAGAATATTTTTGGAGAAACAGAGTGTATTTTGTTGCCTTTTGTCACCAACAATGGCTAAAATTTGATCTGGATCTGAATAATAAAATCAATACCAGCAACCCAATAGCATTTCAAATTTCTATATGCTTTCATATATGGTATTTTCATTTAAGGCTCACAATAGCTCTGTCCCATAATAGTGTCTTGCCATAGGTGGGCATTCAATACATATATGAGAAAAAAACAAAACCCATAGCTAATCAGCCATTTCTGAAAGTCTGAGAAAAATAGTCAACCGGATTGACTGACCACATCTTCCACTTTTCAGTAGAATATTACAGTTTTCCACCTCACTCCCTGGGGCAATGAGAATGAGTCCTTCCAACTCTGTACTTGAGCATGAGGAACACATTAGGAAAAATAACTCAGTACTAATAAGCAATCTTTGCTGTATAGAATATGAAACATCTTACTGAAGTCCTATTTCACGCACAGCATGTATAACATCCATGATACACATTCATCTCAAAGGTCTCTGTGTGGCAGAGATGTCTGTGCCAGACCAATAACTATTCTCATTTCCTCCTTTTTAACACTATCATTATATTGTTGGAAGCAGTAATACATCCAGCTACATATTCCAGCTACCCCCTTGTAGACAGCATTTAAAATTTGAACAAAACAATTTTAAAAAATTTATTTGATTTACAGTTGTGTTAGTTTCAGGTGTACAGCAAAGTGATCAGTTATACATATATATACATACATATATATGTGTGTATATGTATTTTTTCAGATTCTTTTCCCTTATAGGTTATTACAAAATATGGGGTATAGTTCCCTGTGCTATACACTAGGTCCTTGTTGGTTATCCATTTTATATATAGTAATGTATATATGTTAACCCCAAACTCCTAATTTAAGAGGGACTTAGGGAAAAAAGAAAGTATTCCATTATCAGTTCCTCCTTTTGCCCTTCTCTTTTCCTCCATATTTCTGCCTGGAACTCAGATGTGATGATTGGAACTGCAATAGATGGACATCTTTTGACCATGGGGTGACCTTGAGGATGGAAGCTACACAATAGGAATGGCAGAGCAGAAGGACAGAGGAAAACTGAGAGACTGATGAAGTCATAATCCCATCATACCAGCCTTAAGCTGCCTACCTCTTGAATTCTGTGTTAAAAGAAATTTAATTCTATTTAGTTTAAGTAACTGTAATGTCAGCTCTTTGTTGCTAGTTGACCAATTTAATCGTAACTGATGAATCTCTCCAGATGTGGACGGGTTAAAGAGCCAGAAATATTTGATTATGATTGAATTTTAGAATTAAAGACCAACTGATTAATAGATGAACCAGTGTTCCCTACTACTGTGGGCTAAAAGAAGCAGATGATTTTTCCCTAAATGAGGCTCCAGAAATGGAACTTAATCAGGAGTCTGAGTCATGCCAGAAAGATGATGGTGTCTGGAACCCTGCATAATCATTCAATAAGGTGGGGGTGGAGTGGAGGGTGGAGAGGTGAATTAAAGCAGGAGGAATTTAGAGTGAAAGACTAATAGAGCAAGAGGAAAAGGCAAGCTGTTGAGAACTGGAAGAGCTAGCATCACTAGCCCCCAGAGACAAGGGAGTAGAAAAGAAATTCATTTATCCAGGTGATTCAGAAAAAAAAAGTTTCCTTCTCTTGCAATATCTGGCATAGGACTTAAAAAATTGGCACATGTTCAATAAAGGTATGGTGATTAATTTAAACCATCCAGGAAGTCAGTGATTGAAATTCACCTGAGAAGCCTCATTTTCAAAAGATTGCACAGGACACACTGTTTCACCCCAATTCTTTCCCACTCTCTAAAGTAACTGTCACGAAAGAACACCTAAATTATAAGAGGAAAAGATACACATAGAGGTAGTTGCAGTAAAGCAGATACATGTCACCAAAGCCTCACAGCACAAAGGGAACAAGAATTTTAAAATACTCAGCATTAACTTGTCACTACTGTTTAAAACGCTATACTTGATATTTACATATTTGTTTCTCTAGCACAGTGGTTCTCAACTGAGGCGATTTTGCCCTGCAGGGACATTTGGCAATGTCTCGAGTCATTTCCAGTTGTTACAAGTGAGGTGGCAGGAGGCACTACTGGTATCTGGTGGGTAGAGGCTGTGGATGCTGCTAGCCACCCATCCTACAATGCACAGGACAGCCCTCACCCCAGCAAGAAAGCATCCTGCTCAGAATACGGTAACAGTGCCAGCTACTTCAAGGGTATGGCATAATATCCCTAGAGTTGACAGTCTTTTAGT
Organism: Globicephala melas; assembly: GCF_963455315.2. Classification (NCBI taxonomy): domain Eukaryota; kingdom Metazoa; phylum Chordata; class Mammalia; order Artiodactyla; family Delphinidae; genus Globicephala; species Globicephala melas. The sequence continues at coordinate 75,387,228 of NC_083317.1, read as the reverse complement.
TCATGTAATATTTTTCAAAGTGTTCAACAAGAAAACACCTAGCAGTGTAGGATCATAAAAATGTGGTATACGGTCGATAATTCTTGGTACTACTCAGCTTCCAACGTATTTCCTTGTTCACAGAAGGCTGGAAATGAGTAAGAGCCACAATGATTAAATATACATTATTTGGCAGGCACAATGAAAAAAACTTTACAAAGAAATCCTATTGAATCCATAGAATGTTCCTGAAGAGTAGATGCTATTATAATCATTTTACAGAAGAGAACTCGAAGGCTATGAGAGATGAAATCCCATGCCCAAGGTCACAGAACTTATCAATATCAAACTACAGGAAGCTTAATGTACAGTCATGAAATAGTTGCAATTCTGTCTGGATACCTACATTCTCTAATGACTTGAGAGGGATTTTCCCCCCTTTAAATTTCATAAAACAATAACTTTCTTGTACAGAATGCTTCCTGAAATGAACTATACATTTCTACTCTTTATTAGGCAGACCATATTGGACATAATTTAATCTTGATATGCCAGGATGGTTATGAGGGATATCCACACTGTCCTGAACTGCAATGTCCACTGGATCTACTGGCATGTACAAAGCTTCCTGTCTCTTCACTAGATGGTCCCAATGCTTTTAGAGTTTTTCTGTCTGATCTTTATCATTTTGCTTTCTCTGCCTCTTTTAACTATAGCTGCTGTGCCTACTTTCAGATGCTTCTAGTCTTCTATGGAATAAACAAAGAGATCCCCAGGTCTATTAGAACTGTATGCAAAATTAAATCCTAAAAGAATCTCCAACAGCGTACTGGGCGGGGGTGGGGGGTGGGGTGGAGGGGCTGGGCAGGGAAGGAAAACGGGGAAGAGGGAAGAGGGATAAAGAAAATGTAAGCTTTAAGGTACCAACTTTATCTCTTCCAAATTCCTTTTGGCTTTATTTCCTGGTTTGCAGCTGGGTTTCAGTTAGCTGAGTTTGCTGGATCTGTAAGCTTTAGACTCATGAGGTGTTACAATAATGGACATTTTAATCATCATAATTTAATCATCATAATCCTGCATTTGGCTGTATTATAATGGGATGTTGTGCCATGCTTATACTACACTAAGCACATCTTTTTTTTTTTTTTTTGCGGTACGTGGGCCTCTCACTGTTGTGACCTCTCCCGTTGCGGAGCACAGGCTCTGGACGCGAAGGCTCAGCGGCCGTGGCTCACGGGCCCAGCCGCTCCGCGGCACGTGGGATCCTCCCAGACCGGGGCACGAACCCGCATCCCCTGCATCAGCAGGCGGACTCACAACCACTGCATCACCAAGGGAAGCCCTAAGCAAGTCTTTTAACACAAGCTTAAATTTATCAATAGAAACACATTTCCTATACATATCCAAACAATGTCTTTAGTTTTTAAACATGCACCTCCCCATTTTTTAATTTAAAAAAAAACGATTAAAATACTAATAAATTCTCAAAACTAATAAATGTGACAAGATAATATGAAGTTTCAAAGTCTGCTGTACTCTGGAGGAACCTGTTTCTCCAATGAGGCCCACAAGACCATTTGTTTTGTCTGTTTGTTTGTGTTTTTTTTCACTCCATCATTGTTCCTTTGGAGAATGGAAAGGACTCTTATCAGCACTTTGCAATTGCAGATGCAAAATGGTGCACTCACAGAGATGCTGTGAGGTTTAACTAGGACAAAATACAGTCAGACCCATCAGTGATTCTTGAAGATTGCAAGAAACCATGACAAATCTTGCTGTATGCCTGAAACTAACATGACATTGTTAATCAACTATAAATATAAAATACAAATTTAAAAAAGAAACCATGACAAGTTTGCTAAATAACCCATTAGTCCATTGTTTTAAAACTATCACATTTAAATAGATTTCCTGTATAGCTTTAAGTCAACAATAGGTGGTACACTGGGTCCATGCTTTGGCAGGCTGAAAGCTGGTATTGAAACTGCTGGTGATTGGATATGCAGAACTTGGCATAGAACGCAGTATTGCTCCTGCTTGTCACTTGCCTCTTTCAACTCAAGATCAGCTGCTGCTGTTTTGTGAGAATGTTCCCTTGGGTACCTGAATGCTGCTACCAGCAGTTTTATTACATTCTGCCCTGACTTTGTGAGGCTGAGCAAACTGCAGCCTTCGCACTAAGATCATCATGGAGAGCAGAGCAAGGCAGAGTTTGGAGCATGCTAACTAGTAAATGAAATTTCAGAGTACATTATCTTTACCCTAGAAACCAGAATATTTGGTTTATTTGGAAAATAAAGCGTTATCTTGAGAAGAAATAAATATTCTGCTTTTCTCTTAAATCATAGTTTTACATAACTTAGCTTTTCAATGAAAATAATTTATTTCTCCAGTTGGAAGAGTCTGTATAAAACTACCATGGCAGTTAAGATGATTAAAAAAAACCTCATTGGCTACATATCAAGATAGATATACAATTAAGGACTGAAGATATAGTCGTTGAAAAGCTGGCTGCATTTTCCCTTGAAATCTTTACAGGGCCCTGCACTTGCTTTACAGTAACCATATAGTAACTTGCTTTATAGTAACCATATAGAAAGTCAGATGCTAGGTCCTTTGTAAAGTACTTAGGATGCAAAGACAAGTCATATTTGGCCCTGTCTTTCCAGGCACTGGTGGTGTAGCCATGCTGAGCAGCTTTCCCACGTGCCTTGAGGGGAACACAGAACAGGACAAATCAGGTTTGAAAATCACAAGATTTTTAGGTTCAGCTGCTGTTGCTAGGTTTCCACTTACAGAAAAACATGAGCTTAAGAACAAATATCTTCTCTTCTAAAAAGACTCCAAGAAATTATTGTGTTGACCTTAAACAAATAGACTGCCAGATACTTCCCCAGAAAAGATGGGTTTATTCGGGATCAGCAGAGAATTGCAGTTGAGGGCCTGCAACCATGGCAAGCCATGTGCGAGCCCCACAGTGGCAAGTGAAGGAGAAGGCTTTTATAGAGAGGAAAAGGAAGCTGGGAGGGCTAGAGTAGACAATGAGTCCATGGCTTTTCATCGGAGGAGTCCTTGCCAGGAAAGAAGAGTCTTCTTCCAGTTGGGCTCTGCTATCCTTGCAGGGCATGAGAGTTCCCCGTTCTGGTCTCCTAACTCTATTTAATTGAAATTTCTGTCTATTAATTTTTTACAATGGCTACTGAAGATAAGTCTGTGGTGATAACATCTTAAGAAATGAAGTATTGATACATCTTATGGTACTTCTTTTTTTTTCTCCACGTCCCATTAAAATACATAAAAACCAAAAAATGTGACGACATCACTATAGCAATTGAAACTATTACCTAGCAACAATTTTTCAGCATCTGGGAGAAATCCATACTCATCTGTATGGGACAAGCATGGGACCTCATCCCCAGCTTAGGTGTCCACACAGGGCCAGACAAGCAGCAGAAGCCATCACCGCCTCTCACTGCGTGCCTCCATCTCAAGAAAGGCAGAAATCAGAAATCTGACACCCACCTCTCCATGCATACAGCAAGGAAACAGTTTCCTACGCTATCCAAGATAATGTCTGTCTCCCCTAACATTTGTCAGCATTAGTGGGTTCTCTGATATGAAAATTTGAAGACTGTAATGCCCAGTGGGGCAGAAAGGCCGAAAAAGAAAGGAATGGAAAGTTGATAGTGGGAACCAGAGAAGACAGAAAGAGTCTTGACAGTTGTATACTCTATTCCTCAAAAACTAAAAACTAAAAAGCGCTTCAGATCATTCAGGGAAAAAGGACCAGGCTGGGATGGTTAATTTTATGAGTCAACTTTAAGGGGCTAATGGACGCCTGGATAGCTGGTAAAACATCATTTCTGGATGTGTCTGTGAGGGTGTTTCTGAAAGAGATTAGCATTGGAATCGGTAGACTAAGCAATTCGGATGGGTATCATCCAAACTTTAGAGGGCCTGAATGGAACAAAAAGACAAAAGAAGAGCAAATTTGCTCTTTGTTTGAGCTCTTCTCCTTCCCTCAGATGTTGAGTATTGGCACTTCTGGTTCTCGGGCCTTTGGACTCTGACGGAGTCGAACCACCAGCTTTCTTGGTTCTCCAGCTTGTGAACAGCCGACCATGGGACCTATGGGCCTCCACAGTCATGTGAGCCAAAATATTTCCTACTGGTTCCGTTTCTTTGAGAACCCTAATTAATACACAGGCATTAGAAGCAGAAGATACTTTCTTATTAAAGCATAGCCTTACTAATTGATCTCCTAAAAATTAGTGAACGTATTTGTACATCAAATAAGCCTCCAGCTTAATGTCTGAGAGATGGAATGTATCACATTCACATGGAAATCATTGGTGAATAAGGGAGAACAGAGAAGTCTAGCTTTTGGAAAACTCCATGCTCAAGGAGAAGTAAATGGCGGGGTGGGAGGGGACAGCACAAGTGGGACCCATGCTACAACATCTGAATGGGGGAAAACTGCTCTGCAGGTACAGGAGAAAGCCACAGTTTTTAAAAAATATTTAACATTTGAAAAATAAAAGAAAAATTGGGAAATATCTGTGTTCTTTCAAGTAAATACATGAAATAGTGGACTTGTTAGGGTAAGGGGTGAATGATGAGGTTAAAAAATAATTTATATTCAGTCTGAAATTATTAAGGAACCTGGCCAAGATTAGCAAAGCAGCAAAAGCCAAATTAATTCCACTTTGGGAAGGGAAAAGAACAAAACTGGTACTATAAAAAAAAGTCATTGATATAAAGAAGAAATTCTCCCCCAAATCAGAAACTATGAAAAATTTTGAAAGGGGAGATCATAAATACAACAAAGACTATAGATCTAACTATACAAATATTTTTTATCCTTAAAGAATAAGTCTTACCTAATGGAACAGAAGTAACAAGCAAGAAATAAAGGAAATAGTTCCCGAGTAGAAGACCAACCACAGTGTGAGAGTACCATGTTCCAGACAAAATGTAACCAATCTGGCAAAGAAAATAATGACTGGCATTTGGAGAGTGAGCCTTCTGCTACCCAAAACCAATGAGAGCCAGCCCTGGTGATTCCCTGGGTTCTCTGCCTTCAGGTCAAACAGATAAAGTTCAATCATGGCTTTACCACTTACAGGCTGTAAAAATGTGGGCAGTAACAGCAAGCTTGCCATAAAAATTCTACTTCAAGAAGTCTTCTCACCTCTACACATCCCCCTCCCTAAGGAAAATCTCCTTTCACTATCTCCTATAGCATCTGCCTGGGTCTGAGTGGGCTTCCCTCATTCCTTACTCCATCTCCCACAGACTTCATTCACCGGGGTGTATCCAGAAGGAAGGGTGTAAGGAAAGGAAAGGAAAAATCAGAGAAAGAAGGAAGTAGCCTAAGATCATCCTCTCTGGAGTAACAGCAACTGATCTCAAAAGAGAATCATGACTAACTTTTAATAAAATATCCCCCAAAATATGTGATCTTCATCCTCCAGAGGTGAGATCCCTGTCTTGCTAGAAAGGCAGGTTTGCCTGAGTAGGCTAAGCATTCCCCTCATTAGCTCATTTCTGTCATTCATTTTCATTACAAATTCATTTTCATAAATGTGAATCACGGAAAAATCCAAATTCATAGCCTCCAATAATTTTAATAAGTACATTAGCCACCACATTAATTAACACTCTACACGATCTTTCCCATAGGCTTACCTGAAAGCAACCTAGGTTAGAGGAAGTCTCCAGCACACTCCTTTTCTATGAGACAGGCTGACATTCTACAGACTTTCACCTTTTGGAGTAAGCTGCTCTGTACCCTGCACAAAGAGGAGTGCTTGGTGTGGTCAGACTCCCTTAAAGAGAGCCCAGATTCTGTCCCACTTTGTACAGATGCAATGCCTAAACTGGAACTTCTACAAATGCAAACTCTAAGCAGCTGCTTCCTCTTTGTTACCATCATTTTCATTATAAATTAGGATCAAACCTTTACAGTAAACCTTTTTCTACCAACGTTTTCCCCTACCCCATTTTATACTCAAAGTCTTATCTGCTCCCTGTAATTAAATCATGATTACAACTTTTAATTACATAATGATCTCAATGAATGCACAAATACTTTACTTGTGTGTTTAGTATGTTTTATCTCCAAAGATGCTTGGGAGACCTGGTTCTCAGGAAACCTGACTTCTACTCCAGATTCTTCTACTAACTAACTAGACTAGAGGCCACCCCCTTCTCTTTCAGGGCTTGATGTAACAAAGTTAACTGGTGAAGGAGGCCAGGCCAGAGTTCTGGTTCTCATGTAGCACCCTTTTCAGGCATGCCACCAGAACTCAGCAAGAAACAACACAAAAGCATGCATTGGAAAGACTGGGGACAGACGAAGTATCAATCAAGTAAGGTAATTTGTGTGGTAATACTTTGTAAATGCATAGTTACTGATACAGTTATTTGTGGTGGGTGGGGTAGGGTCTATAAAATGAAGAGTACTGGATTTAGAATTAGAAGACTTGAGCATAATTGCAGTTTAGGGAATGTCAGTTTTCCTAAATGTATTAATGGTACTCTTCCAAAAGAGTTGTTCTGAAGGTCAAATGTAATACTTCGGTCAAAGCACCTACCACAGAGTGTAGCATACAGTAGGCTCTCAACAGATGAGGTCCAAGGCTAGTAGGCGGCTAGTTCTCTCATCTTTCACATGCCACACAACTGGCCTCCTTTAAGGAATATAAAGCCTTAGGCGGTCAAGTCCCCTTGGCCAAACACACTGGTCCGATCCCACTTGTCCCTTCCTGGTCATTTCCCTGAGGGTAACCTTTCAGCAATTTATAGCTTTCCTGATTTACTGGGTTCTCATGTCAGAGAAGTCACTTAGAAGCTAAATTATTATTGTGATACATAAACACGTTCCAGCTGTCAGAATGTTAAACAGGTTCTGACTCCTATTCAGCATCATTTTCCGTCTCAGAATGGTTTCCTTCCAGCTGCAATCAATAAACGTTTTTGGCAGAAGAGATGCTAAATAAAAATCTTCCAGCGTTTCCAAGGATTTCACTTTTGCCTGTACATATAGATCTTACAATAATCATAACAATATCCATCTGTTCCGTGCTTCGCAATTAACCTAGCATTTTCGCTTGCTTTATAGAACCCTATTAGGTAAACTGGTAGGTAATAATTCTCCCGTGTTATATAGGAAGCTCCTGAGAGCCAAAAAAGCCCCGTGAGTTGCTCTAATTCCTACCACTAATGAGTGAACGAGCAGATCCAGAGTCTACTGACCCGGAGACTAACCTGCTCTCCAATACACTATCTGCCTCAGCTTTTCTCAAGGTACGTGGAAAAGGAAGTGCATGGAATTTGAAGTTAATCCAATTCATCCTCACTGTAGCATACTTCAACATTTCACTTTGTGCCAACCAAATAAACCCATCATGAGATATTAAAAAAGACATCTTAATAATGAGATGAAGAGATCTTACAACCCAATAAAATTATCCCTGTTTGAATTAGACAAGCAGTAGCAACTGAGCAGCACTGTGAGCACTTCCTGTTTTAAATGAGCAACAGACTTACCAGGTGGTTAAAATCACTCCCCACAGTTGTGCTAGGACCACATAGATTCTGATTTTAAGTTAGATCACAGCATTAACATGACCACTGGCATTACTTCCTTAATTTATACAAAAAAAAAGGTGTCTAAAATCACCAAAAAGCCAACCTCACATCAATTTGATTGTCTATTATTATTAATATTCCTTCTACAGGGAATACAGAATCCAGTACAAATCTAAATGATGTCTACTTTCTAAATTTTTAGTAACATTTAGTTATTGTACAGCTAAGTAATACCTACCTAGTACAGAAGAACTAGAATACAAAGAAAAGCATAAAGAAGCAAAACAAATTATCCAGAAAACCCACCCAGAATTCAGTGAGATTTTTAATACATTAGTCCTGAAAACCCAGGAAAATCAGGACCAGAGTTGATTTAAGGATAATCATAATTATGATTTCATAGAACAGGGGCCATAGTCTAAGCTCTGGACATAGGGTTGTAATTGTGAACAAGAAGATAAACTAGTAGAGCTGGAAGCTGCCTTGGAGGTCTTCAAGTCCAATCAGAAAGCTTGAGCTTGGGCTTCCCTGGTGGCGCAGTGGTTGAGAGTCCGCCTGCCAATGCGGGAGACACGGGTTCGTGCCCTGGTCCGGGAAGATACTACGTGCTGTGGAGCGGCTGGGCCTGTGAGCCATGGCCGCTGAGCCTGCGCGTCTGGAGCCTGTGCTCCACAACGGGAGAGGCCACAACAGTGAGAAGCCCACAAAAAAAAAAAAAAAGAAAGCTTGAGTTTTTCACTGAAATCCAGGCAGTTTCAAAGTATTTCCTGAATGCATGTTGTATGTTAGAACTAAAATGGTGGGAAAGAGTGAAAGAAATGAATTTTTGAATTTTTATAGGATTTCAAAAGTGACGAAGTATGAAAAAAATCATTGATCAAAGTCATGGTTCACGGAACAATCATGGGAACAGGGAAGGAAATGAACACTGAACCAGAGATAAGCCAAAAAAGAGAGAACAGGTTGCTATCACCATGATGATAAATCTGAAATCAGTAAATGTGTATGGTTTGTCTAAAGTCTCAAATATGTGGGGCCAGCACCTCAAACACAATTTCTGGTTCAAGGTACTCAATTCAATTAATTACGGAAGAAGGCCTTTCACAGAGAAAACACAATCAGTAATAGTGAAATTGAACTGAATATCAAAGGGCATGTTTGTTTGTTTTGGGCTGAGTTCATACATCATTTAATACCACTAAGAAATAATCTTCAACAAAACCAATATAAGCTAGCTGTGAAATGAAAGATACAGAGACTTTTAGAAATAAATGAACCCAAAGCAATATCTCCCAGTTTGATAATAAAATAAATGTGAAGGAAAAAGGTGCTCTGTCATTTTATAATACCTTCCTATTCCAATTAAGGATGCTATCTTGAGTTTTATATCTGTTTTCTACTCAGTTTCATTCAGATTTGCTTAACTTAAGAATTTATTTTCACCCTCTGAACTTACTCTGGAAAGCAGCAGAGTTTATCATTTTTGCTATCATTTCTAAATTCACCAGAAATATGTGTGCTCATTTGTAGTCAGAATATTTCAAGAAGAGTTTATAAGCTTTCTTCCCAGAAATTGCATAAGTCATTTCTCCAGATGCAAGTTGAAACACAAATACACGTGTTATGACTCCCCTTCTGGCACTCTAAAAATATACCGCAAACAAGAGCTTTTATGAAACATGGTGCTCACTCATTTTTCATAGAACAGGGGCCATAGTCTAAGTTTTGGACATAGGATTGTAATTATGAGTAAGAAGATAAACTAGTAGAGCTGGAAGCTGCCTTGGAGGTCTTCAAGTCCAAAACCTTTGTTTAACCTGAGAACACTAAGAAAGGGAAAAAGGCTCATCCAAGGTGGGTGTTGAGTGCAAACGTCCTGATGGCCTGGCATGTAATGACCTGCAGCAAAACCCACAGTACATTTTTTTCAACCTCACTGATTCTGCAGTATAGCCTAACAGTCAATCAAATAATAAATATTTAGAGCATGCTAAGAATATTATTAATACTGCATTAGTAGATGAGAGATGAAAAGACTATGATAAACCAGATAGATAGAGAATATCATGATAGAGTTCTGACCCAAAACAAGTTTACTATGTGGTTAGAGAAGCCAAAAAAATTATGTGATTCAATGATATTACTCACCAAGTTATATAACATTCATTCATCAATTATACATTGAGTACCGTCTATATGTCATGCACCATGCTAAGTGCTGGAGTTCAAACAACAATTTTCGAGGATTTCCCAACCTAGTGGTGGAGACAAGCATGTATTAAATGCTATAACAAAGGAACTATAATAGCATAGAAGAGAGAAATGCTTTCTGGAAAGGTCACAGAGGACTTCACAGCAGAGGGCTCACCCGAGCAGTGTTTTAAAGGATGAGTAGAATTTCACGATGCAAAGAGATGGGAAGAAAGTATCCTTGATGGAGGAAACATCACAGGTAAAGAGACGGATTAATAAGAGAGCAGAGTATATCTGCAGAATTGCAAGTGTGGTGAATGGAGGAGAGTGGTAGAACTTGAGGTTAAAAAGGTAAGTAAGATATTGACGCACTTTAACCCCACACCATGTTGTTAAGGCTTTATCCTGAAGGCAGTAAAAGGTCCATGAAAATCTGGAAGAAGGGCATGATCAGACATGTATAATGAAAAGGTAAAAATCATCAGTTTTATTTCTGAAAATGTTATCTAGGGATATAATAATGAATACATGCAAATATTTAGTTATAAAAGTGTTTATCGTTTTGATATTTTTAACAAGAAGAAACTAGAAACAACCTAAATGTCCAAGAATGGGGAATTGTTTTAATAAATGTTGGTAGATTCTTATAATCAATAAATGGGTCAAGATGGCAAATTAAGTTCATACCAAAAATTCCCTCTTCCACTCTGAGGTCAGAAATAACTGATAAAATAACAAAAAGAAATGACAACATGAATTATGTATAATCGAAACAGAATACTCTTAAAAAAGAATGGAAAAATTCTGCATGGCAGAAATAGAGAGGCAACCCACAGTAGTAAGTAGAGACAAAGCTACCATTCTATAGGCCACTGGGAACAGATACAAACATTGGGTCAGGATTCTTAATGGGAACATGCAATGGGGAACAAATATGACTAGTGCATGGTAGGAGGGACAGAGATGGGCTCCCCAAAGAATCCAGAATCTGGGATTGTACTGCCCACCTGCAAAAGATGATGGCAAAAGTCTTCCCATTCTCCTAGGGCCACTCTGTGGGAAGAAGCAGAAATACCTATGTAAAAGTGGGATCTGGGTCTATGTGGCATAAGGATGCAAGACCAGAATTGTACTATCCCCAAAGGAGAAACTCAAACTGAGTTTCTATCATAAGACCTGATTTGGAACTGTGCATTTTGTAGAAACCAGATCCAAATGCAAAACTCTCCTACAGAACTCAAGAGAAACTCCCCCAAATCGGAGAGAAATTCTCAGAAAGAAGAAAATATCTCAAGTAAGACTTTTTTTTTTTGCATTACACAGGCCTCTCACTGCTGTGGCCTCTCCCGCCACGGAGCACAGGCTCCGGACGCGCAGGCCCAGCGGCCATGGCCCATGGGCCCAGCCGCTCCACGGCATGTGGGATCCTTCCTGACCGGGGCACGAACCTGCGTCCCCTGCATCGGCAGGTGGACTCCCAACCGCTGCGCCACCAGGGAAGCCCTCAAGTAAGACTTTTAAAACACATGAAAAAGCCCAGCGATGTGGTATAAAATAATCTGACCCAACAAACAGACTATTTCATACACATGAAATACAGAAAATAGATAAATCTGATTAAGAGTTTTAAAAAGTAGCATTAAGACTTTCAGGGATTAAAAAAATTAATAATCATGATATAAAACTGACATTTATGAAATAAGAACAGGCAGTTAGGAAACAAGAATAGGCAAATAAGAAAGAAAGATGAAATCTTTAAAATGAATTAAAAAATCTCAGTAGATGAGCTTAAATAGTATACAAGTTAGAGTAGAATTTAGCATTGGTGAAATGGAAGTTAGAATTAGTATAATAGAAAATGCAAAACGATAACTATGCTCAGTTTGTATAATAGGTATTGCCCAAATTGATAGAAGGAAGCAATGTTAAAATAGCTGAGAATTGTCCAGTATTGAACACTGACATGAATGACTGACAGACTGCTGCAACTATTAAAATGTGGTCCAGAGAATGCCAGATGTCCACGGAATCTTTCTGGGGTTCCACAAAATCAAAACTATTTCTGCAATAATATTAAAGTGTTATCTGCCTTTTCCATTATCAATCTCTTATGATAATGTGTTTTCTAGAGGCTCATGACATGGGATGACACTGTATAATGAACGATGTCAACATTTAGAAGATCTGCATAACTCAGTGAACCAGTATTTTCGAAATGATCAATGTAGCCATTAGGTAATGTAAAACATAATGCATGGGGGTAAAAGATCCATTCAAAGTAGAAGACAGACCAATGTGAAACAGTATAAGAAAATAACTTTTTGAGTTCTGATATAGTATTAGAAAAGAATATCCACAATTACTTGAAAGAACTATTGAAATACTCCTCCATTTCCAACTACGTATCTGTATGAGGCTGGATTTTCTAAATATACTTTCACAAGAGTATTTGCCACAGTTTGAATGCAGAAGCAGATATGAGAACCCAGCTGTCACGCACTAAGCCAGACATTAAGAGATTTGCAAAAATATAAAACAATACTATTTTTCATACTAATATTTTTGTTTTGAAAAATATAGTTATTTTAAGAAAAACATGTGGCTTAAATTAACATGTAATCATTTATTTTTCATGAATTAATTACTGTTTTCATATTTCTCAGTTTTTAACTTCAAATAAGGTAAATATCAATAGATAGCAACTCAAACAAAAGCTCACTGGAATCCTCAGTAATTTTGAAGTGTGTAGATCTCCTGAGTCTAAAAAGCTTGAGAACTGATGATATATGGATAATCTTTAAAAACAATATTTTTAATAATGTAAATAATATATGGAGATATAATAAATGGTCATGATATCATGCATAAAAATTTAAATAGTATATAGTGTATGATCCCGGTTTTTAAATAAACATTTATATGTGTGTGTGTGTGTGTGTGTGTGTGTGTGTGTGTGTATAGTTTGTATACATGATAAAAATGTTTCAATGGTTATTTGAAACTTACTAGCCATTAGGTGATTTTTCCCTCTATTCTTTATGTGCATTTGAATTTTCTGAATTTTCTATATTACCTTTATTTAATAAATATTATTTAACAAATGTTATCTTGCCACTGGGCTAGTAGTTGTGAACAGAAGAAACATGGACCCTCCTCACAGTCTAGCGAGAAGTTAAGAATAAATGAAATACACACTATTTAAATATCAGGTTATAAATCTTGATTAGTTTAAAGAATAACTGGGGTGGGGGGAGTGGAGGACATAATTTAGTTTGAGAATAAGGGAAGACAGACAGACAGACTGATGCATGACAGATCTCATGCTGGTGGAATGTGAAAAAATTGATTGACTAAGCATGAAAACAGGACAGAAGGCAAACACATCAAACATGCAAACTAGCAGAAATGAACAGAATTCCAGAAAGTTCCCAAAGCGCTAAGGAGATGGGGATGCACTTAGAGATGGACGGGGTTAACTAGGAAGGCATTTGAAGGAGGTGACTTTGGGCCTGTGTCTGGAGAGTACAGAAAAGGTTATCTCAACTAAATGCACAAGGTGTATGTAGGGATTGAATTCAGAGTAAAACACCTACTGGAAATGCAAAAATCCACAGCATGGGTTTCAAAATTGAATAGCAATCATATCTTCATTTGCTATCAAGTTTTCTGCTGTACTTTGGAAGATGGAAGGTAGGCAGATTTCCATGGATTCATTGAATAATATGCACTAACAACAATAGTTTAGAAGGAATCATAATCAGAATTAAATTTTCAGATTTTTATACTGGCATTTTCATCCTCTCTTGTATTTTGGTTTGCTTTTTTTTTTTTTTCTGCGGTACGCAGGCCTCTCACTGTTGTGGCCTCTCCCGATGCGGAGCACAGGCTCCGGACGCGCAGGCTCAGCAGCCGTGGCTCACGGGCCCAGCCACTCTGCAGCACGTGGGATCTTCCCGGACCAGAGCATGAACCCATGTTTCCTGCAACGGCAGGCGGACTCTCAACCACTGCGCCACCAGGGAAGCCCTGCTACTTTTTTTTTTTTAATCAGTAATTTAAAAAATTCTAAAAATAAATCATGAACTTCTAATAAATGCTGGAATTGTATGTAAATGTTCATTTACTTTTTAAATAACATAATAGTAGATGATCTAAGATAACCTAAATTAGGCAAAAAGCACGGCCCATATCTAGCTATTTCCTCATTCATATGTCTGCTATAGGAAGGTTAATGTTAAGTGTAAATGGCTGTAGCACACATGAGGCTCTGGTTCACCCATCCGTTAGCTGCCACCTTCTGCAGTTCTATGAAGGTTAACTCAAACCAACAGCATCTGTCAAGAGGCTCAGCATAATTTGTTGAAATGGCAAGTGATCTAGGATATGATCTAACACAAAGGATAACACATTGGGATATATCTACAGGCAGATCAACTTTTCTAAAGATAATGCAAGTACAGTAAATGGTCTTCTATTTCTGGGCAGAGGTTTATTCATTGTGCAGTACTTTGACTCACAACTGCTAAAGCACTACATAAATGCTAAAGCACTACATAAAGCACTCACAACTGCTAAATCTCCTATCTTCAAGGTGTCTGCAGTCTAGTACACCGAAGAACATGGTTAAAGTGTTATGGGTGCTGTCACGGAGCTCTACACAAGGTACAATGCGAGCCAAAAGGATAGCTTAGTTCAATTCTCCTTGAGGCATCGTAGAGGCAAAGGAGATTGAGTTCTGAAGATGAGAAGCTGTTTGCCAGGTAGAGGGAGGATGGGTGAAATGGGAGGGCACTCTGAGCTGAGTGGTATCAAAGGCATGACATTTGGCTCAGCTAGATTTTAGATAGTTATCTCAGACAGGGCATCACCTGGATCTATCTCATTTATCACCTTTCTTCTTCATCCTAGCATGAAATCTGGAATATCATGGGTGTGAAGGTCAGTTCTGAGCACATGAATGGAGGGCATGGAAATGGGAAGGGGAGGGGGGCTGCTGAGGAAGGCAAAAGCCAGACTATGAAAGGTTTATACACCAAGTAGAGGAATTTGGATTACCCTCCAGAGCCTCCGGGAAAGACAGTAGGAAAACCCAAAAGGAGAGTGATATGATTATTTTTGTGCTTGGAAAAAAAAATCTCCCTGGTTGTAGAGCAGATAATCAGAGGAGGCAGGAGTGACAGGAGACCTGGTGAACGGTTAAGAGACATTTTAGAGATTACATGGTCCACTCGTTATTTCTTCTGGATTAGGAAAACAGGATCCATAGCAGTCAGTTTTTAAAGACAAAAAGTTCATGAGGCTTTGATGAAAATTCCATGGATTAGTTTATGTTCTCTAACCATCATTTTCCTAAAAGGTCAAAATACCCAATATACAGAAGCATCAAATGAGTAGGGGGAAATAACCATCATTACTCACCAGCTGTGTGACTTTGGGCCAGTTGGGTGACTTTAACCCTTTCCCCTACTGTAAAATGGACATGAAATGCCCTCCCTGATACCTCACACACTTCCTATAAAGATCATAGGAGGTGATGAATGGGAAAGCCCATACATACATACATATATACTAGAGGACTGGAAACACTCCTCTAGTCAGGTGAGAAGCTAAAGGCTATTGTGAAGTGCAGGCATTCAGCAAAGCATCTTGGCCCACAAAAAGAAATAAAATTCCAAGATCGTGTAAGAAATCTGAAGCTGACCAAGCCCATACCCAGTGCTAAAATCATGTGATTTTAAGTTAGTTTTAAAGGAATAAATAACTTTTAATTATAAAATAGACTAAAGTAAAACTATCACTCTTTAGGTTACCATACCAAAGAGCTCATATAGACAAATTCCCTGATCTCACCAGTGAAGAAACTGAAACCCAGGGAAAGAGTTTGACTTAATATTATAGCAGGTTAATGGTCAAGCCTGAACTAGAACCAATCATTCCTGACTTCTAGTCCAATAGTCACTTATAATAAACTGCATGAGTATGATAATGATGGGAAATAATGAGGAAGTTTTCTGTGTTTCCTAGAACCCTACAGTTGTGAGAAGGGCCTAGGATGGGGTGGGAGCCTATAAGAAAGAGAGGCAACCTCTCCAGCACACACCTCCCAGCCCAACTACTCTGAGGACAATTCTGGACTTTTTACAAAAGTTTTGAAAAATAAGATTCTCCTGTTGCCAAAAAATTATAATAAAAAATAAAATCACTACAGTGTCAGAATGTTCTCTTATTTTCTTTAAGTTTGGTATGAGCGAACTTGAAAAGTCCAAGTCAGTGAACACACATTAAAATCATACCTGTAAGTGGATACCCACACACTCATCTCTACCTCAGATTCCTGCATGTATATTGCCAAAGCAGTTTGGAAAGATGCATACAGCTTCTACCACTGCAAGCACAGGAGGACAGATCAGTGAGAAGGCACAGTTATTGACCAAACTGTTAAAGTGATAACACAAACAGGCTTCTTTAAAAGAAATAGAGCATGGGAGGAAAAGACTGTGTAGGTTTCTTTTTGCCTCCGTTATTAATCAATTTGCTTAAATTTCCATAAACGTTTCTGAGCTTCTCTGCCACCAGGCTGCTGCCAAGGAATCCATCAAGGCCACAGAAATATGCAGCCCAGGTACAAAGATGAAGTTTAGAACTCTTGGCACTAAAAAGAAGAGTTGGAAATGTTCCACGAGGAGTAGAGGTCTGGCCCTGATCCCCTGAGTTCCTTCACCCTTACCTCCCTTGCTCAACTCAATTTCAGTGCCCATTTCAAGAGCTCTTACTATGCATCATATTCCGCTCAAGGCATGCTGGGAAATACAGAAAAAAATCAGGCATGGGCTAGAGCACAACACAAAAGGCAGTAAGAGGCATGCATGCATATGAGAGGTGCAGCTGCTGTGGTTTAGAGGAATGACTACTTCAAGTTGAAGGCTCTGGCTAGGAGAAGTGGATGTTTGAACCAGGCCTTGGTAGGAAAATGAGAATTAGAAAGGTAGTTTTTGTCCATGAAATGGGTAAATCTGGGTGATTCACCTCCCTGAACCTCCTGAGCATGGGGAGGTGTTCTCATCACTGATTTACTTTCTGCAGGTAACACGGTCACACCAGCAGGTCACCTAGAAGAGCCCCAGAAAGGGGGTAACCACAAAGGCTAGTGTGTTAGCAAGAAGAATGTAAAGAATGCTACTATGTTCACAGAATTACAGTAGACCTCCTGCATTCATAAAGACTACGTCCAGAGACCTTTCCAAATCACCCAATCCTTAAATCCAACTCATTCAAACGTCAATGCTGGGTGTTTTATGACTAGGCTCTCTCACTAAGTAATCACTCCTACCAGCTTTGCAGCCCAAGTAATTCACACTGATGCTCAGGATTTTTCATGCCCTATCTCATTTAGTCCCTAGAACAACCCAAGTGTCAGTTATTGTCCTCATGACAAATGATTAAATGCCATAATTATTACGTGACAATTACATAATAATTACATGACAAATTATCACATGCCATAGACTCTGGTCAGTTGCTTTGTAAATAATCAAAACCCCATGAAGGTCAAAAGTGTTGATGCCAAAATCTGGCCACTATAATCCACAGAAGGAAGAGGCTAAGCATTTGTGATACACACTTAGAAACTATACAATCCATCTAGAATTTCATTATTCATTGGCAAATACTTATATCTAATACATCTTACAAAAACAAAAATGATAAATATTCAATAAATGACTGTGAATAGTATGTTAGGATGAAATCTTGAGCCTGAAGACCTAGAATGAGGCTACTCTGTGATTAAAGGATAGTTGCTAATCTCTGAGCCTCCCTTTTCTTCAACTGTACAAAGGGGAAGGAGGCGCAGTAGATTTTGTGCTTTCCACTGCCAAAAATTTTAATGATAATAGTAATAAGAAATATGCAATTAGATGAATAAAAGTCCTCATTAAATGAGTATTCTCCAGTCTGTAAATCCTCCGAGATGCAAATGCTCTTTCAAGTTAAGCCTATAACCTGTTATTCAGCATTGGTTGAGAGACAGGACATTGAGGGGGGCATGCTTTTTTTAAAGGAGAAAATGGAGTCTAAGGAAAAAAGAGCTGTGGTGTGTCCAGCCTTAGGCATAAATGCAGAGGATAGAAGCCCGCTGAGGTGTGCAGTTACTGTCATACCAAGAGAGTAGGGAAATATACACCAAGGACTTTGTAAGAACACTGTATCCTTTCTTAAGCTCTGCAACCTCCCCATGTCTTCATATCACCATCTGTCTACCAGTGTATTCAGTGGTTTTATCCTCAAAATGGACAGGGCCTGAGTACGTGTCTTTCGGAGCAGAAAGAAAAGGGTGAACCAGGAAAACTAGTATCATCCTGTATCCTAAGGGTAGAGTAAGCTGTAGGGGGAAATCAGTTGAGTTACTGAGGCCTGTGGACAGCCTGAGTGCTGGCAGGGCCTAGGACAGTCCTGGGGCAAAGCAACAGCAGGGTCCATCTGGGGTACACCAGGGCCCTTGACAACAACAATATGAATGGGTCTGGATCTGTAGGGCTCACATTAAATAGATTATTCTGACCTGCAAAGTAAGTAAGGGGAAAATATTTTTTAAAAAAGATTTCTTTTTTAGAGGGAAGGATTTATTATTTGCAGCCAGGAAGGAGAACACCAGGGATCTTTCCCAAAGCAGTGTCTTCCCTAAACAGTAAAACTGGAGAAACTTTAAGCTAAGGGTACATGCATATTCAGGGAGGGGCTTGAGCAGAGGACAACTCAGCACTGAACTGGGGCAAAAGTCAACAGACTCCCTTAAAAAAACTTTTTTAAGTGAGATTATTTAAGAGCCAGAATTTAAGATCATCTATATAGTGACATGAATGATAAAACCGAGAATCTTCACATTCATCATTTTACACGATGATCATATGATTCATTATGCAAACAGACATTTTTGAGAGTACAAGGAAATGCTATTAATTACCACCCCAAGACAATAGATATAAACAGGGACAGATGGTCTCTCTCTTCATCTTTGGTTTATCCACCATTTCAGCCAATCCATTTTCACAGTCCTTAGAAGGGGACAGAATGGAGATTTTTATGCCGATTTTATAGATGAGGAATCTGATGCTCAGAGAGGCGAAGCATCTTGCCCAGTACACACAGATAGTAAGTTTATGCTACTTGCAAATGTATGCTCTGATAAAGCATACACACACATACAAAACATTAAAAAACAAATTAAGAATCTAAAGGTCATATGTGCCTATAAAATAGGTTACTAAAACGCTTGAAATTCAACCTTCCCCAGGTGTGCTTCACAGGCACTCACAGATGGCTAAGCAGATCAGTGGAAACAACTCAGGCCTGTGTAGTGTGGCTCACTATTTGCATCGGTTGTCAAGACTTGGTGACATCTAGCGCTGGCCATACTCCAAAAGGGTCCTAAACCCAGGCCATCATTTCAGGAGATCAGGCTTGTTCAGAATGACATAGCTGAGGTAATGCCAGACTGGAGAGGTTACACTTTTGACAAAGCCTGTTCATACAGAGAATGTAGAGGATGAGGAAGGCACTGCTGGGAACACATCAAACATTCACCAAACCAGAAGGTTGACAGTTCAAATAAAAGCATAAGCCAGTTCTTCCTCCCCTGTTGTGATAAGTGCTTGGAATTCTCTGTTAGGGCAGTCCCTGGCCCAGCTCACATCACCAGGAGCCAAAAGGCAAAGTATGATGCTATAAACCAACATAAGACTTCTCGACAGGTTGGGAGAACTTCAGAGAGAGAGGTGCAAACTACTCCTAGAAGACCAGAGATAAAAGAAATCTAAGAGAACACCGCCAAACCCTCTCCTTATAGAAGCGGAAGATGCCCAGAGTCTACGTGTCTGAGTAAACTGCGAATTGGAGACAGAGCTGGCATCACCCCTCAGGCTTCCTGTTTCATGGTCCATGGCTCTCTCCATGTAATAGTATATGGGACTGAATCATAGTTGACTCATTATATGTGAGTGTATGGGTTGCACTGTGTTTCCCCAAAATTCATATGCTGCAGTCCTGACCCCCAGTACCTTAAAATATAACCGTATTTGTAGATAGGGTCTTTACAAAGGTAGTCAAGTTAAATGAGGTCATTAGGATGAGCCGTAATCCAATATAATTGGGGGAAATTTGGAGGCAGATGTGTGCAGGGAGAACACCATGTGAAGATGAAGGCAGAGATAGGATGAGGCCTCTACCCACCAAGGAACAGCAAAGATTGCCAACAAGTCACCAGAACCTTAGGGGGGAGTCACAGAATGGATTTTCTTTCACAGCCCTCAGAAGGAACCAACCCTGCTGACACCTTGATCTTGGACTTCTGGTCTCCAGAACTGTGAAACAATACATTTCTGTTGATTAAGCCACTCAGTTTATTATGTTTTGTTAGAGCAGCACTAGCAAACTAATACAATGTTTGGGTAGACACACAGTTTTCTCCAGTGTCTGATAAGCCCCTGGTCTGCAGCGTGGATTTGCTCGTTCCGTAGTGACAGCCTGTATTCCCTAGCGCACACACACATTACAGACATGGCTTGATTTTGTGCAGATGAATAGCCCATTACCCCAACACACATACAAAAGATGGCATTCCAAACATGGCCTCTACTCCTTCCTTACCTTTCAAACTATAACCCTCCAGACAATCAGCACATACCTCCCTCAGCTTCCACACTGGGAATTGACTGAGCCTAGTTCTGTAGGCAAACCTGAGCCCAGCATCTATAATCTCTTGTGAACTTCAGGGCTGAGAAGACTTCACCCCTCCTCTCCACTCATCTCACCTCTGCAGAAGGCTAGGCCAGAGAGAAGCTCTGGAGGCTGTAGCAAGCAAACTCTACCACATGCAGTGATGCACTCAAAGCACTGGCCTGGGGCATTTTATACTTACACAAGGACAGAATTCCCTTCTCTTTAAGCTGTATTTCCAATTGCTTCAATGAATAATATTTTCTAATCATTTTACTAGCTAGTTCAGTATATTGTTTTTCTCTTTGTCTTCTAACAGGAAGATGCAATGACTACAAAGAATAAGAAACTCTAAATCTGGAAATTGAAAAAAAACAGCCATTTGGTCTATGCCTGAGCAGAATGCCTTGGCACCAGTGGGGATGAAATGTGACCCTTCTCTCTATTTTTCAGTGCAAGCTGCCCCACCGCCCCACTCAGAGACCTGTGGGTGATGCAAAAGATAGCTTCTAGCATGTTTTCCATCTTACGCAGAGGTGGTACCACGAGTGGGCTGCCTGGCATTGGATGTTCTGAATTAGGCAATCCTAGCCTATAAGTTCGCAACAGACTGATTGAGAATCCATCAGCCAAAAGAGGAAACACTGGAATCATTTCCTGCTCAAGTAAGTCCTGGCATTGTATTCTTGACCAATACGAAGCAATTCCACTGAGCCAAGCTGGACTGACTGTCTAAATGCTTTCTAGAGCTACTCCACCACGAGTGAAATATCATCAGAACAGTTAAGCTATAGAACACCCACTTATGGGTGTGTTATACAAGTTGCTATCACAATAGTTAATGACAAATAACATCTACAGAGGCCCTTACTATGTGTCAGGCTAGCTGTTTCAAATGCTTTTCATCAATTATTGTGTGCTAATCTTTACAAGCTTGTGAGGGAAATACTTTTATTGTTCCCCTTCATGGATGAGGGAACTGAGGCAGAGACAGAATGGTTAAGGAAATTGCTCAAATCTACACAGCTAGTAAAGGGCAGGTGCAGAACGTGAAGCCAGGCTGGTTGCAGAGCTCACACTTTAACCACCACTTTGACCTAGACTGCTTCTCGTACTGGTAGTCGCGATGGTTGCTGCAGCTGTCTCCCTCACCCACCCTAGCCCCAACCCCTGTTGTGAGCTCTTCTAGGTCAGGGACTATTCCTCTCTCAGCCTTGTCCTCTTATCCCCTGAATTTAATGATTATCCTTGAATGACTCAAACCCATCCGTGTCCCTGGACCCTAACCTAGAAACATTCTCTCCCTTCATTTACCTTTCTCAGTTCCTCTTAGATCATTTGCTAATTTCCGCCCTGTAGTTGGTAGCAGATCTTAAACCTCCCTCCTTTCCCCACAGTTCATATATGTGAAAAATTCATGACTGAGTCATGCCTGAAATTTACTCAAAGCCCACCATATTCCCTGGCATTTAGTAAGGTCTTTTCCATAACCATTTATGACATAAATGAAAACAGGGCCAGTTCCATGGCATAATGCAGAATTCCAGGGCCTTCCTGAAAGGCAGCCTGACTTACATCCACTATAACAGGACCGTTGACAGTGCCCACTGGGGGAAAGGGAGGACGTGGAATTCATTCTAGAGCAGTGGTTCTCAAACTCGAGTATGCTTCAGAAACCCCTGGAGGGCTCACTAAACACAGACTGCTGGGCCCTTTCCTAGAGTTTCTGATTCAGGAGGTCTGGGGTGGGGTCTGAGATTTGTACTCTTAATAAGTTCCCTGGTGAGGCTAATGCTGCAGGACTGTTGGACCACCTTTGATCCCAGCTTTGGAGAATAGTAAGTATTTAAAATACAACAGAAAGAAGTAGATAAAGCAGCAGCATCCTGGTAAAGTAAGGGTAGGGAGGAAATCAAAGAAGCATGGAAGGTCCGACTTGTATGGGTAACATGAGCAGCTGGGTAAGGCTGTGAGGTGTGAGATGTGCATGGTGGGGCCGGGGAAGATCAGCAGAGAATGTGGGCTTGACTCGGAAGATAAACAGTCCGGCTCCATCGTCAGATCACAAAGAGATTTGGATAAAGCTTCTCAAACGAGGAAGCCCTAGCTCTCACCCCTAACACTACCACCACACCCAAGGATCAGACCTAAAAACAAACATCTAATTGTTCTAAAGCTTCTAAACCACTACAGCTACTGTGTGTGGCTTCTCCCTATAGCTGTGCAATATCGGGAGTCCAGCTGCACTGGCAATGGGGCTTCAGACTTGGAGGCCAGGAGGTTGTTCCAAGTGGCAGGGCAGGGGAGAGTAATGTTTCCTGAAATGGAGGAGCGTAAAATTCTCTCTTCCATCCTCTCTGCCACCAGGTGAACGTGTGCTAGTAAAACTTCACAGTTTAAAAGACGGAAATAACAAAAACAAACCTTTTCTTTTGCTCCTGGGTTGGCACAAGATTTCCAGACTATGGGCTGCTTTTATTAATAGAAAAATTAGCTTACCCCACGTATCCTATTCCCTCAATGCTAAGAAAGCAGTTTTTAAAAGGCAGAAGCAGAAGCAAGTGAGGGGTTCTGCGGGACCCTCAGCAAAATCTAGAAGTGTCACTGCTTCAAACCTTTGCAACAAAGAATTAGAGGTAGTGGGAGCAATTAAAGACTCACGCCATAGCCATGGGCCAAACAGGACTGGAAGGGTGATGCTTGCTGCAAAAGGAGATGGTGTGAAAGAGACAGGAGACTCTTGCCCAGGGCCCAGGGTGATGAGGTAAAAGGAGCTTGAGGGGCTACACCGAAACACATTCAGGCGGTAAAGCAGGAGGTCGTGGCCTTTGGTTGGGAGGTAATGGCAGGAAAATGAAATGAAGAAATTATTAAAATGAAGAAGCTACTGCAGGGGTTATTTGGGTCATTACATGGTGAAAGCCAAAGAGGTTAGAGAGTGAGGTGAGTTCTGATGCAGACAGAAAACTCAGCAACAGAAAAGACGGACAACTGCACAGCAGGAAACCCAGCCGGGGACGTGAGAGGCATCAGAACAGCCCAGACAGACAAGCTCGGGTTCACAATGTGACTTGCTTCTTCTCCTTTAACTACAGCGTGCACATCTATAAATGAATGGATTCTTTTCAATTTGCTCTGAGGGTCTCTCCACTCTCAAGTATATGAGAAAGCACCTTCTTGCAGTCAGTCCACAAAAAACATAAGAACGTACTGTTTACCAGGTAGTTCGGTGCCAGACACATAATAAAAAACAAAACTGACCCTATGAGGAGCTGCCAGAACTACAGAACGGGGAGATTTGGAGCCTGCCCTAAATTAGGCTAAATAATTTATTTACATAAAGTTATTTAATAAGGGCCTGGTGCTGGATGCAGCTGACCAAGTCCTCAAGTTGTTCTGATGTTCAGCAACGTGGCTCAGGGATGACTTGTAAGCAGCGCATCCATTCAGTACGGTTCCTGACTGCAAGCCAGGTGGCTCAGTACAATACGGAGCACAGAATTTGCACTTTATTGTAAAATGGTAGAGGGGAGAAGGGGCACTGCCAGAGAAGGGAGGCCGGTGAGGCATCGAGCAATGGAGACAAAAGATGATGAGTGTCTGAACTGAGACAGTAGAATTAGAGGGACATCATCATCTAAACTAGAGATGATAAAAGGGAACAGGGAATGTGACTAGGTGAGGAAAGGGGGGTCCTGAGGATAACTCTTAAGTTTCTGCTGTGAGTACCTGGCAGACTGTGGTGCCATTTGGCAAGTCGAGAAAACAGGGGAAGGGGAGTGACTGGGGAGAAAATAAAGAGCTCAGTCTGGGCCAGTAGAGCTTGAGGTGCTTTGACTCTGAAGTTCAGAAGAAAGTTCTGGCCTGGAGACATACGAGTCACAGGAATATAGGAGGCGGTTGAAGACAGGGAGTAGATGGTATCCTCAAAAGAGAGGGCCTAAACTGAGGTGGTGAGTGTCAGAATTGAACTGCACTATTGCATATGATAAACCTACTAAACTATACTGGACAACAGTTATAGTTTGCACATGTCCTTAGACAAATGATTGGATCCCAAACACCTACAAGCGCTCCCTGACTTACAGAAGGTGGTGCGCTGTGGCAGCAGCTGGAGTGTTAGGTGATTTCAAGAGACTTGATACTGCCATCACTTTAAAACCATGGTTCTTATGCTGGTGTGATGAATGACATGAAAAACCGTTCCGAGATTTCAGAGAGGACACACTAGTCTGCACCGGCACCTCCTAACAGGGCTTAAAAAAGAAACACTTTCCTGCTATATTAAGCAGTTGTTACAAAGTTGGAAAAAAAATTTTGGGGGGGCAGCTGCCATCATTCAGGTGGTGACTACAGCCCTGCCTAATATATCATCTCTTTAACCACTACTCTGTGGGGCTTATTTTTATCATTCTCAAGCAATTCAAATGTTGGTCATCCCGAAAATTCATTCCTTTTTTTTCCTTCCTACAGGCACAGGGAACCAAATTGAAATCACTGACACAACTGAGCCAAAACAGATTTAAGAATATCTTTTTGTTCTAATGCAAACTCAGTCTCTAAGCTCCTGTGAAGGTCTAAACATCAGTGAATTGATCACAACCAGCAGGAAAAAAAATGAGAATCTGTCATTCTTTTGGGAAATGTCAAATTAAGTTCTAGATCTATTCCCACCTTCCATGACACCACAGAAGACCACGGTCCCACCTCCATGGTTGAATGGTCTGAATGTTTGTGTCCCTTCCAGAATTCATATGTTGAAGCCCTAACCCTCAAATGATGGTATTTGGAGGTAGGACCTTTGGGAGATAATTGGGTTTAGAAGAGGTTATGAGGGTGGGGCCCTCACAATGGGATTACTGTTCTTATAAGAAAAAAAGAGATTCATTCTCTCCCTCTGCTTCTCTCCCTCTCTTCATGCTCTTACACTGAGGAAAGACCCCGTGAGCACACAGTGAGAAGGTGGTGGCTGTCTGCAAGCCAGGAAGCAGGGCTTCATGGGAACCAAATCTTGTGGCATCCTTATCTTAGACTTCCCAGCCGCCAGAACTGTGAGAAATAAATGTCTATTGTTTTCGAAGCCACCCAGCTTATGGAATTTTGTTAAGGCAGCCCAAGTTAAGACGACGGTACTCAAATTGCATTGCTCTACAAGTTGCACTGGAGGTGCTTGCTCTCAGTGTAACAGCTGGGAATCCTCTCCCAGAGATTCTGAACCAGTAGATCCAGGGTGGGTCCCATATAACTGCATGTTTCAACCCTTCCAGGTAATCCCAACCCAGGCGATCTGTACACTAAGAAACACTTTCTCTTGCTTCTCCCCATAGGTCACCACTGGCCGGGCACCAGCACCTGCTGTCCACAGCTGTGTTTCTGAAGCTAAAATGGTAACACACATCAGATCCACCAGAAGATCTGTGGTATAATGTTAGTGAGCAATGAGTAATCATCACGGGTGATTTGGTATAAAAACTGATCAAAGACTCCTCGACTCTGCACATGCCAATCAAGACCAACTGATCAGGGTTTGTTTTTTCATTTGGAAAAAGGTCAAGCAGCTGCCTGTTTGCTTTTTTTCTCTCCAGGGCCATTTTAGGAAGTTCATCTGCTCTAAACAGCTGCTCACAAGTAGAATTGATCCTTGCAGGAAAAAGACGGTGGGACCACACTCCAGAGGTGACGTATGTTAAACTCTTTTCCATTTTTTGCTTTCCTTTGATGGAAAAGAAAATATAAAAAGTAGTTTCTTCTTTCAGTAATTCAAAATCAGGGTAAAAAAGAGTATCTTGACATTTTGACAATAATCAGATTTCTATTCAGTGTTATGATCATGTTGATCTCTTTTTAGTCAGTGTCATAACATACATTTTTATAGCACTTTCAACATGAATCAAAGAACTCACTTCCCTTATTTAGTCAACATTTTGCAACTTACAAAGTTAACTTACATCTTGCATAGGCTTCATGATAATCTTCAAAGAGACAAGGCATATACTACCACCCCAGGGCAGACAGTATTAAATCCAGACATGGGCGAAGTTCCAATCTGAACTCCCCTACTTACTTGTTGTGTGGTCTTGGGCAAGTTAACTGCCCTGTGCCTCAGTTTATCTATGGAATGAAGATAACAGTGCCCACCTCATAGTGTTGTTATGAAGATTAACAAATTAATATCTCTAAAGTGCCTGGTACATAATAAGCACTATGAAAATATCTGTGAAATAAAATTAAATTCAACAAGCATTTGAGTGTTGACATGTCAGCTCCTGAATGCGGACATGGAGACGAGAGATTTACATCACAGTTGCTGTCCTCAAGGAGCTCCCAGAGGAGTGCTGAGAGGGAGGCAGATATTCCACAAACCTAAGATGACTTCTCAGGTACCGTGAGAGGATAGTGGGAGTACACTGGACTGGGGGAGAGGAGGAAGAAGATGGGAGCAGATACCAGCACACAACAGAGCATTAAATGATAAGCAAAAAATTAGCCAGGTAAACTGGAGAGATGTGAGAGGGAGAGGGTAGGTTTTCCGGCCAAGGGTACAATATGTGTGGATAATAATAATAGTGCCATATCTTTAGTGTCTATCATATACAAGGACTGTGTTAAGTAATTTACCCACGTTTTTACTGAATCCTGACAAGAGCACTTCGAGGCTGGCCTCACTGTTATCATTTTTGAAATTACCAACTTGAGACTTCGGAAGGCTTATAGTATATTTTCCGAGAATTTACAGTAACTGGCAGAGCCCCCATCTGTCTCTCCAAGACTGGAGCTGCCCAGGCTGTTTCTCAGACACGATCGGGGATTTTGTGAAGAAAGGAGAGAGTTAAGGAAGGAACTAGAAAGAGATGGCAGGTAAAGAGGGCTTTTCACATGCTGCTGCTGCTGTGTTTCTAAGTAGGGTAGACTTGAGCAGGTTGATAAGCTAAGGCAGTAGCGAACGGGGATGAAAATACCAGAGACTTGGGGGTATGGTGCTGATGCAGCACAAGCCACAGAAGGTAATGAGATCCAGGGTAAAAGCTGACCAGCTCAGAATGGAGGGAGAGCCAACTCTTGTTCTGAACATGCACAGATAGAGGCAAGTTCATATATGATGAAAGGCTTTGGAAAGTTGAGATTCAGACCAAAACGTAGGCCCTTCTCAGTCAGGAAAGTGGAGAAGTCAGTGAAGTCAGTGGAAGAAACCCCCTTGCTCCCTCTTTCCCACTCCCCCAACAAAGCACCCAGGGCAAGCACCCACCATTCCCCTTTGCCCACCACATGCCCAGGAACTCTGACAGTGGCGCAGCTGTTTATTCAAGTATTGACTCCCATTTGTTCTTCTCCTTTGCCTTTGCTACTTGAAGTAGGTCACTTAAGGTAGTGCTTCCTCCACTCAAGGATTTTTCCAGTGAGGAAAATAGAAGATATCTAAAGACCAGAGCTCTTGAAAAAGAATGAAGTCATTGAGGGGACCATGAAAGGGGTCTCTTAAGAACATCTAGATGGGGGCAAAAATTTCCCTTGGAACTAAAAACCTGTCCAGCAGAGTGCTGAGGGGAAGCAGGGCAGAGGCGAGCAGCAGTGCTCTGGGGAGTGATGGCTGCATGGGGAGCCCAACCCCAGGCAAAGAACAGTTCTTGGGAGGAGTAAAGACGCTCATGTCCCAAGCATGGCACACACTCCAGGACAGTGGTCAATAACTGCAAACGCTCTGAGGCTCATAAGATCCAGGCAGCACCTTGACTCTACCTGCTAGGAGGGGAATAGGGCCCAATAATAAATTTACCACCATGGAGAGGGAAAGAAACTCTTTAGGTCAATTTAATTGAAAGAAAGATTTAGGTCAATTTAATTGAAAGAATTAATTGAAAGAAAGTAAAAGCATATTTCTTTTGCCTCTGAGTTCATAGGTTACAAGTCATAGTCAATGCATTGTTCATCTGCTGCTCCAGATACAAACCTAGCATTTTCATCTGTGTCTCTGTACACACTGCCCCACCCCCCATGAAGTTCCGTACTCTGGAGACTCTGAAGGTGCAAAGCCTACCCGTCTGTCATGAAAGAACTCAAATGTCACCTCCTAGGTTGAGCCTTTTTAGGGTGGAGGAAGGAGTGTCCCTTTGTCACCCATCACAGTTTGTCCTATACACATATGTACATTCTATTAACCTGCAGGCTCTTAGAGAGGATCTCATTCATTACTGAGCCCTTCCTACCACATGCTATGGTGACCGTCATGCACACAGTAGGTTCACACTAAATATAAAATTTTTCACTGAACTAATTAATAAAATATGAAGATTCACTGTGCGGTTAGTGAGCTTCAGTTACTTTGAGAATTTCAGCTAAGGATCTATGAGTCACATCTTTAAAATTCTGTTAGAACTTTTCCTCACCCAAAGCATGACTCCTGTAGATGAAGTACTGTTTACTAATGGACTCAGTTTTGCCTACCTGTTGGGTCCATTAGTCAGCAAAGGATGAAGCACTCACTTTCTGCGTGTAATGTAAGTGACTTCTAGGCATAGTTTTGCAGCCTTAAAACGGGAATACTATTTTCAAGACTGCAGTAAGCTACGGTGAATGGTGGACTGGGAAGTTCTCTGCAGACATGAGGGCTTCATACACGTGTTTTTCGGTGGTACTGAACCAGATGTCATCTGCCATCCTATAACTGTGAGCAAGAGGGGAAAAACGCAGTCGTACCCATCAGCATGTCCCAGCTGCATTCCCTCAGTTGCCTTGTTCTGAATTTGCACCCCTCTCTTTCAAAGCTGGAAAGGTTTTGTAGAGAAGCCTAGTGCAAGTGATGAATGCCAGCAGTTCTTATCAGACTCACTCATTATTGGCTCCTTGTGAGCAATGCTGCAGAGCTTTTCAGGGTGTTTGCATTTCTAGAACCAGCAAGCAGATGAGGGAGGGCCCAGGGCAGCTGATGGAGAGAATGAGAGAAGGCGATAGCCTAGCTTCAGAGAAAAAGGGTTGCCTTTCCTTTGAAGCTAGTACATCACAGGTAAGCCGCCAAGGATCATGGAGAGGCAAGAAGTGAGTGCAGCAGAGAGACTGCTGCACCAGGAGACACAAAGCCTGGGTATGAGGTCTCCCCTTCACTATTACTGAAGTGGGTGACCCTGCCTCAGTCACCCAACCATGCCGCTCCTCCACTTCCTTACTGTTACAGGGAGAAATGACTGCTCTATGGACCACAGAGCAAAGCTTCTTAAACTTTAAAGGACTAGGGTCTTAGTAAATGCAAATTCTAGCCTAGAAGGTCTGGATGGGGCATTTCTAACAAGATTCTGAGTGACACAGAGCTGCTGGTTTGCAGACATCATTTCGATAACAAAGTTATAGAGAATTACAGAGGAGACAGTGAGGTAAAGGCTAGGAAAATGCTTTATAAACTAGTATACTGAATAAAGTTATTATGATTAACAATAACAGAAACAGTAACAACAGAAATGCTTTCGCTGGGTCTACTTCAGTCCAGCATTTCCTAGGGGCGCTTGCACCCCACCCTACCCTGAAGATCTGAACCTGTTTTTAAGGGCTTCCCGGCTCTCTCTGACCTCTCAGTGTGGTTGGTTCCAGCCCAAGGGCTGACTTCTCCTTCTGACGGAAGCAGTCAGATTAGCTTTTTCCAGAAGGCAGCAGGCTAATGCAGTGATTTAGCAATGCAATGAATCCCCAAAGGTTACTTGCGGGGGCTCTGAGGAACCTTGTGGAAAAACACACAGCTCCTTTAAAAATGAAACTCAGTCTGGCTCTCCAGCAGTTCTTCAGAGGTCTCCACTGGACTTGCATTGCTCTCGGAAACAGGATAGAGAGAATTCCACCTCTTGCAAACTCGCTTGCATTTCTGTCTCTCCTACCAGGAAGACAAGGCTCTTCCAACATCAGAAGAGATGTTCACATTTTCTACTGGGAAATTATCTATACCGTCCCAAATTTCTGGTATACAAGGGCATTCACAAGCAGGTCAACTCCCAGCCCCAGCTCAGAAATCCAGAACACTCACTGTTAACACGGCAGACTCAGGTGTTGGTTGTCTGAAGAAGCTGGTGATGGTGGAAAGCACCCAACATTAGGGAAAGTGTGCGCTGGCTAGTCCCAGGGGTGTCCTCTTGCACACCTGAGATGTGTCTGTGATGGAAGCCACCAGCAGGAGAAATGAGGCAGGAGGATAGAGATGTACAGTGGCCTCACCAAACCTCACCTCCGACTTTCTCTCCTGACTTCACAGCCTTCTTGCTCTCAGCACACCTGCCGGGCACACTCCCACAGAGAGCATCTGCACTGGCTGTTCCCTCCACCTGGAATGCTGTTCCCCCCAAATGGGCGGGTCCTTGCTTGCTCATTGCCTGATCCCTTACCTAGTCCAGATCCTTGACCAAATGTCACCTCTTCAGTGAGGACTTCCATGACCCACCTACCTAAAATTCTAAATGAACCCCTGCATTGCCTCCTAGAATTCCCTACTCACCTCTCCAGCTCATTTTTTCATGGTACATTATACTATCTGACATAAAATGTTTTACTTGTTTGGTTGTTTCTCCTCCACAACAGAAGACAAATGCCATGAAGTCAGAAAATTTTGTTGGTTTTCTTCACTTTCTTGTGTAGACCAGTGCTTAGCACACAATAGGTCCCAAGAAATATTAATGAATAAATCTTTTAATCAATTACCTAATTAATTAATAACGGGGTTACTAAAGTCTTGAATTTCAGGCAATGTGGCTGCTCATCACAACTATATGAATTTTTCTAACAAAACTGTTTACTTAAAAATTTAGTGTTCCACAATTTTTCTTTCAATTTTAAGCTTTACCTATTAACTTTCTACCATAAAATATAAGGAATCAGTTTTCACAGCACCCTCCTCCACCCCAACTACACACAGATGCACACTTCCCATCCATATTGAGTTGATACTCAATATAGCTGTATCATAATTTTGGTTAAATTAACATTTTATGTTCACTTTTTTATGACTACGTAAATATTCATAGCAGAGTTATGTGGTATATTGTGGTTTCTATTTCCATTTTTCTTTTCTTGCACAACTTTTTGTTTCCTTAGTGTTAGATTTTTGTTATTGGTTGGTCAGTTGATTCGTTTTCTAGTTTTCTATGTACTCGATCATGAATTAAGTCCCTTACCTCCTCTCCTCCAGTTCTGTAAATCTTTTCCTAATAAAATTAAACATGTCAGAAAAAAAAAAAAAAATAGTGTTCCGGACTGGGAGATCAAAAAAAAAAAAAACAGTTGGTATATCTAAATTCTGTTTATGGTCTGCGGCTATGTAGCTATATAAATTTATATAGGCCCCTCTCCTAGTCTCAGTCTCTACCATAAAATGTAGGAATTACACCAGATTCTTAAGTCTCTTCCAAACACCAACCTGATATAATACTAAAAGTAAGAGTAGCAGGGTTTCATACACAGCAATAACAACAAAAAGATTTACCGAGTATTAACTGTGTGTAGGACACTATCCTTGAGACTCAAAGGTCATAAAGGTGGCCAAACATAGATTTTGGCTCCAATATAGCTTACTTACTACCAAGAGCAAGAAGAGAAAAGACAAAAATTTAATGAAAATTTAAATATTAATCCAAAAGATAGATTAGATTCCTACATTGAGCAGGAATGATGAATTCTGATATTCCTGCCAGCTCTATAATTGACCTTTGGTTCTCTGGAGATTTGAAAGGGTTAGATACTTACCAAAGACGGTCAAATAGCAACAGAGAGCTTACTATTTTTTTATCTTATCCCAAAAGGTGATTATCACTCCTATTTTTCAAAGAGAAACCACACAACCCTGGTGAGAAGTTGTCAACAGCCCCTCAGCCTCTCCAAGTGCTCATCAGACTGTTCTCCTTTTTAAATATTAGCTCCTTTGTCCCTTTCAGGAAAACTCTCTTCCGTTAATGCTATTAAGAGAATTACGTGTGATGAGATGTCTTCCCTCATCCTGTCTAAAGATGTGTATGACAACTTTGTCTTAAGTCCTTAAAAAGCTGCCATCACATTTCCCAAGGAGGACACATAACACACTAGGTAGCTTTCAAATGCTTTTTTCTTCTCATTTCTGGTTCCAAATCTCACCAAATACCAGCCACATCTTTTTTTCTGGATTCAGGTTTTACATCTGCCAGATGAGAAGCTAGGCAAAACAGCATCCATGCCCTTTCCAACTCTAGTATTTTGCTGTACTTAGTGTTTTCCACAACAAGGAAATCTGTTTGGACCTCTCTGCCCTTGCCTTTCCTACACAATTTGAAGTCACGGAAAAGGAGTAAGTCAGCGGTAAGTCATGTATCTTGGAAAGCAATACCTTCTGGGACACTAACATTACTGCTGGGTATGAAAAATTCCAAGTAGTAACTGTTCAGTTGTGATGGGGTGCAAGATACCCACTCCTACACATTTATTTCTAGCTCTTGAGAGAAGAGCACAATGATCTAGAACATAAAAATTCCATAATTTCTAACTGCGAATTGTCTATAATCAACAAATCTATTTGTCCTTGGCCACACTGGCAGAAAGCCACAGATCTAAGAGAATAAGCCATTACCTGCAACGCTTGGAAAGAGGTACATTTCCCAGTTTATACTGAGCTTGACCTTCCACCCCGATCATTACTTTAATTTTGTGTAGTGACCAATCAAATCCACTGCACATTAGTTTACGAAGTCAGGTACTCAGAGGCAGGGCAGAGGCATGGAAAAGCCCTGCCGGAAGAGTCAATAGCCCTTCCTGCAAGGTCTCTCTCCACTGCTCTCTCTGAGCTTCTGGTTCCTCAGTTGTAGGATGAGGCGTTGGTGAGACAATTCCCAGGTCTTCTGAGTCAGTCATTTCATTGTACGTAATCATTTTCATTGCAAAAGAAATTTGTTTGAATCTCTCTGCCCCAAAGGTAACAACAGAACTTAAAAATAACTTGTGAGATCATTTTATTCAGAACAAGAAGAGATCACTTAAAAACTCCGATGGTCATCTATTCTTGTTTTAAAAGGTGAACTAAGACTCAGCATAAGTCCCTCCTTGCTGAATTCCTGCTATGCTCCCTCACCACTAACAAAGACCAAAACCTCTCTGCGCTGGAAGGGGAAACTACAATGCTCCTCATAAAATCACTTAGAAGCCTGAGGGTGGTAATTAGCTCATCTCCTGAGCTCTCCCTTCTTCAGGTTAAGCAACTTTAATTCCTTAACCTATCATTAAAGTGCTCATTTTACAGGCATACTCTATTTTTACTAGGTTCTTCTAAACTGCAGAGTCCAAAAATGGACACAAAGCTTTAAAAACATCTAAATAATATAGACTATAACCAAAGATCACATTCACATACCCAGAAAATTATGTGTCTTTAAATAAATTGTAGCCACAGTTACTGAAGTTTAAGATTTGCTATATTTAATGTGCTCAGATAAAATAAAATTAGAATTTTATTTTGCAATGAAACAAACCTAAATAAAGCCCTGTAGCATCATAATAAAAAGACACATTTCCTCTTTCAAAAGATTTGTCACTGAAAATGAGGCAGCGATGAAGCAATGACTTCTCAGCACCGTATTTCCTTGTTTTATGAGTGGAAGTCACTTACCATATTCGAGTAGATACATCATTAAAAGCATTTAGTGTCACAAAAGAGTCACGTTTCTTCGAATATCAGCATTGCATAGTTCTAACAATTTTGGATACAGCATTAATTATTTTAGAAGACGTTCATGGAAAAATACTGTGTGAATGGCAAAAAGGAGATGGAGGCCGCTTTAGGAAGCTTTAATATCAAATGAAGGTATACTTGCTGCAATCTTTAAACAGACCCTGGGCTGTGATGTGGTGGCGAAAACCTGGTCCAGGAGACCACGATTATAGTCCTGATTTTGTACTTGGGCAGGACACTTCTTCTGTGAAAATAACTTTTTGTGTGTGTGGAAAAAGGGCATATTGTATTATCTAACAAGTTAGGTAATTGAACTGAGGTTTCTTCTAGCTTTGTGATCATAAACCAATGTACTATAAGTATTAGATAAATTCACCTTAAAAATAGACATGGAATTAAATGCATTATTTAAGTTGGGGCATTTCTTATAGCCTTCTCATTTAAAAAAGGGATAGTTAATAGGATGATATGCAGGCTCAAATATAAAAAATAGTCCATGTCACCTTGGGCAAAACTCTCAGAAATTTACGAGTTGATTATAGGCACCCACCTTCGTTTTTAAAATAACAATATGTCTTATTGGTATTTTCTCTACATTGCTTGTGCCTCAGAGGTTTCAGGGATTACAAACTGATTTCCAAAAGACAGTATCTTGCTCTATACCTGTCAGAGTCCGTGCTTTATTTAAACAGGATAGTATATGGGAAAACATTTACAATCTGTAAAGCATTTTAAAGATGCTATATTTTTTACCTTCCTTCCATCTCCCCAGCAAAATTAATCTCTCCTTATCCTGTACTATTGGAACTTTGTTTCACCTCTCTTATAAATTCTTAATCCATGCTCTTTTCTACACTAGATCAACCATCCCTTCTAATAGGAATTATCTTACTCACCTGAGCATCTATAGGGCTTAGCATAGTGAGATTTGTAACAAATACTCAATAATTTTTTGACGAAATAAAGAATTAAAGTTACTAGAGAATATATTACAAAATGTGCTTTAGGTGTCATAGCCATAATTTCTTACACAGAATTTCATCTGTTTTTAGTACTTAGCCTCCTTTTTAAATATACACATTCCTCCCAGAGAAAACAGAAAAATTCAGTGGATAGCAGAGTCCGTTAGTTCCTTTTCAGTGTTTGAAGGATTAAGTCTTGGCGTCTTCTTTAAAATAATTCCTTAAAATCATGTATTCAAAATGTATTATTTGGGGGAGGGGTAGTATCAGGAGTAGGGGAGTGGGAGGTACAAACTAGGCTCAAGGATGTACTATATAACACAAGGAATATAGCTAATATTTTTTAATAACTGTACATGGAAGGTAACCTTTAAAAATTGTATAAAAATAAAATTTTTTTAAATCAAATATATAAAGTATGATTGGACTAATGTTAATGAAAAAATGCATGTTATAAGAAATCAAAGCTACATGGATGTGAAGGAATTCGGAAGCAATACTAGGAGTGACTGTCTTTAAGTGTATGCTGCAATTTTCCCTGTAACTTTAAACTTTCGTATGAAGAACATAAATTTCCATCAAGAAAAAAACATAAAATCAAAAAAATGAAACATAAAATCAGAAATATATATATATATTATTTGGGCACATAATTGGTAAGACTTCTGATTCAGTAATCTAAACATAATGACACCCTTAAATAAATAATAATCTCTTGTCAGCTAGACTCATAAAACATTAGATTTTTTTTTTTAAGTGGAAGAGAATCTCTATATCATCATTTCTTTAGCCCACCTCATATTACCAATGACGCAACAGAAGCGCAGGAGGTAAAGTGACTTTGCCAAGGTCACATCAAGTCAGTGAGTGAGTGCTGAGCAGCACCAGGATAGACTCCAGATCACCCGACTCCTAGCCCAGTGCTGTTTCCTTCCTGCCTGTCCTCTCTGATTTATTCATCCAGAACTAACTGATCAAGCAGAAACAATTGGGAATAGTCAGACCTCTATTAATAACAATTTGCTTTTATATAGTACCATATAGTTTACAAAGCACTTTCCATATACTCTCTCTCCTTGATTCCTTCCCAAAACCCCAGAGAGCAGACAATTTACCACCATTTACAATAAACTAAGGCCTAGAAAGGTAAAGTGATATATCCAAGGTCACAGAGCCAAATTTGAACCCTGACTTTCTCACTATGAATTTAAGTCTGTGTACATAAATCCATAGCAACCTCTCTTTCAGAGATACAAAGAAAAAAATTCTTCCACCATAACCCTCATTTGCATCCTATTAAGCCAAGATTCTAAGGGGACTGCCCCAGTAACTTTGTGAAGGGTTTATAAGTAGAAAGGCTGACTTTGAAAGACCTTTAACCAGATGCATAAACTATGCAAAAGTAATAGATGAATTGAGAGAAAGAGCAGGACAGCCACCGAAATGCAGGTCCAGCAAATTGATTTAGACACCAACGACAAGAAAGGTCTTCATTATCTACTTATTGCAGCCCCCACTTTTGAGCTGAGGGAACTAAAACACCTCTATCTCCCAACCCTAAAATGTAGAAATCCCAGGGTTTCTTGAAGAACAAAAGTTATGATAGTCATGACTCTGGAAATGCCACCCCTTTGCACTGATACAGCAGTCTTTTTGTTGGCACTCACCAAAGGTCCTGAGCAGTACAGTCTGTTCCCCAGAGTCGCTGGGGTCAGAGATGTATCTAAAGACAAGAATTAGGATGTGAGGTGTGCAGAGCAGTCTTCACATGAGCGGACAGGGAGTGGAGCATCCAGTCTCTGATGGGAGTGAAGAGGACCAGGAGACTGGGGACAAGGCACATGCACAGATGATGATGAAGGATCACGCCACTCCCCATGGGACAGGATGAGAACAACACAGAAGAGACTGTTTTGTTTCTCATTTTCAGAAACAGGAGAGAAATTGCTTCTAACAAGAAGGAGGAGGAGGAAGTTTTCACGCCTAGCCAGATTTCATAGGGAGGAAGATCAATAGTTCTCTTCCATGGGCAACAAGAAGTTAAGTCACAGTGAATACGATCCATTATTTAGAGAGCTATATTTGAGCTCACGGTGAGATCTGAGAGCTGTTCAAACAAGAAGAAAAGGTAAGTGGAGGCTGTGTACTACATGTGTGTCAACCCCGAGTCTTTAGCTACTTTATACCCAAGGATATAATGAAAAGTGCTACGAAAACCAAACAAGTAAATATTATTATACATCAAGCACCTTATATTTTATTCACTCAATTAAGTTTCTTTTGTTAATTGAAATGACCTTAATATGGCCAAGTTACTGGGATCACAAAGAAGACATAGTCTTTGCCTTCATGATGCTCATAGCCTAGAAGACAAGCCTGACATGCAATCAAGGAACCATGTATACTATAGCAGCGGTCCCCAACCTTTTGGTAGCAGGGACCAGTTTCACAGAAGACAATTTTTCCACGGATGGGGGCGGGGGGTGGGGGGTTGGGGACAGGATGGTTCAGGTGGTAATGCGAGCGATGGGGAGCAATGGGGAGCAGATGAAACTTCGCTTGCTTACCGCTCACCTCCTGCTGTGTGGCCCGGTTCCTAACACGCCGCAGAGCTGTACCGGTCCGCAGCCCAGGGGGTTGGGGACCCTTGTACTATAGTGAAGAAAGAAATCAACATGGCAGGAGAGTTCAAAGGGCCGGAGGACAGAAAGACTTTTCTCAGCAGAGAAGGACCAAGAAAATCTTTAGTAAGAAAATTATAATCTCATTACTTGTGGATATAAAAAGTTAATGTACTTGGGGAAGATATTAAGAGATTTCAAGTTGTGTTTTGCTTTTAACAAATAATGTAATTATTGCTAGTATTTTATTACTGATGAAGAACTGACTATTGAACAATATGTTATTTATAGTTCCTAGCTTCCCCATAATATACCATTTGCTAATAGTTAATTAAGTCATGAAACCATAAATTTAACAGAACACATTACATTCTTAATGTTCACTGAAGACAACGTTCTCTGCCTCTCCAAAATGTTTAAATTCTATGTTTGTACATCTGTTGTATGTTTTCAAGACAATGCAAACATGGGAAAAAATCTCAAAAATATATTGTAAAATAGTAAGATCAAAGCTGCATTTGGGAAGCTCTCCCCTGAATTTGCTACGTGAATTGAAATTCAATCAATATTAACCTGTGCAAATAAAGAGAGTCCTATTCTTCCAGTTTAAGAACTGGCCCTGCTTTCAAAATAAGTAATGAGAACTCTAAGCCATTTTCTCTTTCTGACATTGCATAAGTTTCAAGTCCTGTACCTATGTCCAAAGCAAAGGTCTTTCATTCGAATTACTGTTTTTAAAGAAATCCTCAGGGGTTTCAAAACTGGTACTTCCAGATCTCTGAGACTCAGAGCCACTGATTAAAATTTTTAATCATATTTATAGATAAGTAGGCTTTAGGGTGGGGACTTAATATGATTTAATAGATAGAAAATAGTATGGGATTCAAGAAACTGGTTTTCATTCTTTACTTTACCAGGATTGAGCCCCTTTTTCCCTGGGCCTCAGTTTTTCCAGGTAAAATGACGAACATAAAAATGACTTCTAAAATCTCTTCTGACCATAAAGATGCTATCACAGTGCTGGGAAGCTAGTAACTTTGCCAGTTATGAATTGGCAAGGTGATTTTTCTGGGAAATTATTGCTTGAACTGTGAGAGCTAAGACACATTTCCCATCATGAATTTGAAGGCAGACTTAATCACTCCCATCCCAAAGAGCCTCTAGCACTTGTTAATATCTCCATTATGGCATTTACCATATTGCATCTTGAGCAGTGCTGTCTGTCTTCCACGCTAGCGTGGAAGGTTCATGAGGTCAGAACTGTGTCTTGTTCAATGTTTTGCCAATGCCCAACAATGCATGACTCGGGGTAAGTGTCCAATGGATGCTGGGGTAGTGGAAGAATGAATAAATTAGTATCTCAGGGCAATTTTTAAAAATTGTCTGGACCTGATCTTGGTAGTTCTCTTAACCCTGTAACTCTTTTAAGGTATTTACATGGTGTTTCCTCATGGGAAGACTACTTTAATGACCCTGATGTCTGACACCCTAACTATGATGGATAAACAGAGGAAACCAGCCAGGACACTGCTGAGAATTCCACAAAATGCTATCTCCAGGACCTCTGACCTGAGATTATCTTTCCACAAGATTATTCAGTATCTTTTGAAAGTAAAGACTTCTAAGTAAAGATCGGGAAGTTGAACACAGGCTTTTACTTTCATTCCTACCTGAAACACCATTAAAAGTACAATAAAGGTGTGTGTGTGTATGTGTGATAAATCTATAAAGATGCAGCAAAAGGGAGAGGAGACAACAACTGTCAAATTTTAGAAACAGGAAGCTGGTGAAGATAAAAAGGATCTAGCAGACCTGAGAAAACTCAATTCTAAGCCAGTAGTGGGGAAAGACAATAAGCAATCTAATTTGGACTGCAGAATCTTCAAAAGTTTAGACAGCAGTAGCACCAAGCTTGTCTAGAAGTAGGGTGAAGGGGAAAAGGATAAAATACACAGAACTGGTGGACAGTTTGTTCTTAAGAAGGTATTATAACCTCAAACCCTCTCTTAAACGTTGAACATCTAGACAACTGCCCTCCCCAACCTCAGCAGAAGACTGCAGATGTGTTCTTTGTAGAGGACAGAAGAGAGGCTCTCTGTACAGTGGGCCGAGTAAGTACCACATTGAAAACTAAGAGATTAAGTGAATTTACATGCTGATCGCTGAGACCCACAGAATCCTGGCAGCCATGTCTTTATCATACAGGCAGGAGAAAGAGTCTTCTCTGAGGAATTTATAAACAATAAGAAGCAAGACCTAAAGATACTGATATCAGGAGTTCCACAGTGAAAAGCCCATGAAAGTGACCCTGTAACTAAGATCATTATCAATAAGCCCCACCCATGTGTACAGAGCTTCCAGTTGCCTCTTTAGCCTGCTCTTAAATATGAACAGGCAACAAATATAAAAACATCTGTACAAAGTCTCTAACATGAAAGACAGAAATCGAAACAAGTAATTAAATAAAAGCTAACTGGAAACAAAGGCTATGGAAGGAGATGAAAACTTCTAAAAGCTATATTATTAATATGCCTAACAAGGTATTAGAAATATTGCCTCAGTGAAACAAGACAGCATAATATAAAATCAAACATTCAAAGAAAAACAACAAGTAAGGATCTTGAAAACTAAAAGTCTGATATCAGAAATTAAAAATAAAACCTAACAGAAAGAGTAGAAGATAAAAATGAGCCTATCATCAAGAAAACAGGTGAAAAAATGCAAAGGAGGTGAAAACAGGAAATAAAACATATTAATAATAAAAATGTTTTAAAATTCAGGATATCAGGGACTCCCCTGGCAGTCCAGTGGTTAAGACTTCACCTTCCAATGCAGGGGATGTGGGTTTGATCCCTGGTCAGGGAGCTAAGATCCCATATGCCTCGGGGCCAAAAAAACAAAACATAGAACAGAAGCAATGTTGTAAAATTCAATGAAGACTTTAAAAATGGTCCATGTCAAAAAGTCTACTAAAAAAAAAATTTCAGGATATCAGTATCTGAGTAACAAGATTTCAAAAAAGCTGGAGCCAAACAACAGTAACAACAAAAAAGAAACAGAGAATAGGAAATCATCAAAAAAAAAATTCAGGAAAATTTTCTAGATGCAAAGAATATAAGTTTCCACATTAAAGAAGCCAACTAAGTACCCAGTATAATGGGTGAAAATAAAACCATAAGAGGGCAAATCTTCATAAATTTTCAGAACTCTGGGAAAAAAGAGTTTTTCAAAGAGAAAAAAATAAATCATATTCAAAAAATGATGAATCAGAATGTCATCAGACAAGAACAACAAAACTGAAGGGAGAAGACATTATAGTGGTGCCATTTAAATTCTGAAGGAAAATTATTTTCAACCTAGAATTCTATACCTAGCCAAGTTATTGCCCAAATATGAGGAAAGAAGGAATATATTTTCAGATATGCAAAGGTCCAAAAAATTTAACTGTGTACCCTTTTTTTCAGGAAGCTGCTGGAAAATTGATTCTACCAAAATAAGCAAGTGAATTAAGAAAGAAGAATACAGAGGATACAAGAAAACAAGAGAACCAAGCAAAGAGACCTGCAGAGATTTTCCAGGGTGATGGAAACGGAGATTCCAGGATCAAACCAGTGCATAGGGCATAACAGGAAAAGCGCACATATAGAACCAAGTCAGAAGGTTCCAAGAGAGATTACTTCAAGAAGATGAACTTGATAAGATATCTGTGCATCAGAACGGCTGGAGCTGAGATTCAGAACGGTGGCAGAGGCTTGGAGTTAAATATTGAAAAGTATGTATAGAAAGCTGAACAAACAAAAAACAAGACAACTATCAACCACAGAAAAAAACAAAATCATAAGAGAAAGGAAGAGTAATCACAGTCATTAAAAACGTTTACATAGTCATAAAAGTGTAACTAATAAATACTGAGCTAACCAAAACAATTAATGTAACAGCCCTGGGAAGATGGTAGGATAGGAGGAATGCCTGTTGTGAGAGTGTGATGGTAAGAGAGAGATGAAAACTTCATTTCTACAATGGGACATCAAAAATAGAGCTGAGAAATTGAGAGGAGGTAAGAAGAGAATGTCATTTAGAACACAGAGGTAAATAGCAAAAAGAATTGCGAGTGATGTCTCTGGAGAGAAAAAAAATTTGAGGGAGGGGACAAGGAAGTGCTATCTTTGATAATACACTTTCCATAACTGTGACAAAAATGGCAAGTGCACAAAAAAGAAAAGGAAGACAACACCTCAAATGTTATTCATGGTCTTCCCTGGTGGCGCAGTGGCTGAGAGTCCGCCTGCCAATGCAGGGGACACGGGTTCGTGCCCCGGTCCGGGAAGATCCCACATGCCGTGGAGCGGCTGGGCCCGTGAGCCATGGCCGCTGAGCCTGCGCGTCCGGAGCCTGTGCTCCGCAGCGGGAGGGGCCGCGACGGTGAGAGGCCCGCGTACCGCAAAAAAAAAAAAAAAAAAAGTTATTCATGAGGGATCATCGTTACACCTCTCTTGCTCTAGAACCATTTCTGAAGGAATGAGTAGCATCAGAGGCTGCAGTGTTCCCCAGCCCCCTCACACCTTTACTAAGACCTGCATGATTCAATGGGGAGTAGGGATCAAAAGAGGTTGCTCAGAGAAAAGACAAGGCTGTCCTTGCCATCTGTGTAACCGCTCCTTATGGTTATTTGATGAAAATCATCTGCTGACCTTCATTTTCAAAATCTTGTTCATAAATCTTTCACCAGCCAGGCTGAGACCTTCTCTATACAGGTGGTATTCTAGATTTCAACCATTGATTACAGCTGTCCAGTTTGGCAGGAAGTGTCTTCCTGAAACTGTTTTAAGACTTTGATCCAAAACAGCTCTATGTTGAGTTACAACTAAAGGCTCAGACTGGAAGTATTATGCTTGGAATTCATTTAAACCTTTAAGCAAACTGAATCCATCAGACTCAGCAAAAGCAATGGCTATGATTTTGTACCCCAAGTTATAATAAGGCAGTTTTGAGATACTTAATGATAGCTACATTTTGTTAAGTGCTTACTATTTGCCAGGCAGTGTGGCAAACACTTTCATATACTATCTCATTTAATCCTCAAAACAACTCTAAGAATAAATACTATTATTATCTCTATCATATAAGTGAGAAAATCTAGAGTTAGGAAGATTAGGAACCTTGCCCAATATCTTCTGCTAGGAAGTAGACATCAAAATCAGAATTGGGTTAAAACCAGAATTGGGTTAAAAACTGCTCTAATTTCTTCATCTTCTCTAAAGAAAGACAGCCAAAATATCAAAATACAGTGATGGTAAGTTGAAAAAGAACATATATCTTACATGAATCTTCATATACTTAAGGAGAATTTGAAGAACTTCATATAGCATAGTTGCAAAATGCATGCATATTAGTACCTGTATAGTGTTTGTCCTGTTACTGTAATTCTGAGAGTTGATAATAATTTATAGATCACTGAAGAGCAATTTTTGAGCCTGACACATTTCAAAAGTATTTTTTGGATCTTCCCCCTAAAATACCAATCTGTAAGTTTCAATGCAAAAATTTCAGGGGATTGAGAGCCCAAGGTGAACAGAAATGAAACTCACTGTTCCACTAAGCAAGGGAAGTGTGTCAGCAGCAGAGGTTGGCAAAAGTCACAGAGTGCAATACTGGATCACAGAATTTCCTCTGGCCGTGGAACTGTGCTTACAGGTATACCTTGCTTTGTGCGATGGATATTTTCTTGAAAATCTAGGGAATAATTAAAGCTTTGCAAATGGAATTATACTCTAAAAGCCCTGGAATCTAATTTTTAAAAAGACAATTGATATTAATATTTTTGAAGTATAAGTTATCATTATTTACATTATGTAATTTGTAACAGGCCACCACAATTTTCTTCTAATCTTGGGGGGCAGGGACTACCTGCTTCATGGGGGCAGGGACTTTGTCTTCTCACTACTATATTCAGCACCTAGAACAGTGCCCAGCTTATCAAATATTTGCCAGATTAATGAATTAACCAATCACTTAATCTTTCCTAGTTGCTACATGTATATTAATGATGCTATAGCTTTGCTCATACTATTGCATCAGCTTGGAATATTTTTCCAATGTTTCAATTCCATCCCTTCTGCAAGACCAAGCTCAAATGCCAACTCCCTTCTCTGTATTCCCACAG
Organism: Globicephala melas; assembly: GCF_963455315.2. NCBI lineage: Eukaryota > Metazoa > Chordata > Mammalia > Artiodactyla > Delphinidae > Globicephala > Globicephala melas. Next base: position 75,343,341 of record NC_083317.1, on the reverse strand, counting down.
ATTATAGTTCTGTATCTGGTGTAACAGCAGAGGGTATAAATCTTGTATTATTCATTGGTTCCTGGTCTATGACACCTAGGCAGAGTAATCCACACAGAAGGTATGATATTAAAAGTAAATTTTAAATTTAATCTAAATTTTCACATGCATACCCCACTGTCAGCTCTTCCTAGGCTTCTGTTTGTGTCTATCTTCAAAACCAAGTCTGTGAAGTCAGAAACTGTGTCTCTTTTCATTTCTAATCTTGATGATAAGCAATGTGCCTGGCACAGACAAATAAATATATGTATTCATTTTATAAATGAAAACATGTATTATTTGTATACACCATTAATAACATCTTGGTACTAATTAACCAGTGTGTGGGTATGGGTAATACTGGGATGATTTTGTAGATGTGATCTTAGTTACTCTTTTAAGCTATGGAGTTCCGTCATGAGAGTGCTACCCCAAGATCAGCCAAATGTACATTTATTTCTAGATATAATACCCAAATACAAGAGAATCATAGACTACATTGTTTACAGTAGGGGTTCTCAAAGTGTGATCCCCTAACTAGCAGCATTAGCATCCCCGGGGAACCTGTTAGAAAATGTAAACTCTCAGGCCCACCCCAGACCCACAGAGTCAGAAACTACAGGAGGTCGAGAAATATGTTTTAACAAGCCTACAATTTATTATAATCCATATTTACAGTTGAAAACCCCTGACCAGGTACAACTGGGCAGAAGGTTGTTCTCACTATTCTTCCCTGAACAGTGGAATGGTACCTGGACCTAAGCAACAATGTCAACATTCCTATCACAACAGTCAAGTTCTCTTTTCTGAGGAAACTCAACTTCATCTTAGGCCAGACAATGGGAATAATGTAAAATTCTGATCAAAAAAGATTAGTGGATTTCTTTCATTTTTGTCACTATTCTTTAATTTTTTAGCACGACTTAGACCAGTAGGTCTTAAAAACTATCATTTTAAGCCATATACCACAGCTGCATGGCATTCTGCTTGTTCCAACCTAAGGGGGAAAAAAAATGAGTGAACTAGAACTAGACAGAATGAAGGAAAAACTAGCGAAGCAGCAAGGGTCATCAGTCTAAAGAAAAGTATGAAGGAATGGATTCTAGACCAATCACAGCTGGTATCAAAGTAGGGTGGGCGGGCGATACCAGGGGAAGAAAAGACTATGGTTCTGTGAGAGTAAGAATGGTGGCAGCGGCCAGCATCAGCGTCAGGTAGGAATCTCATCTTGCATCAGGAATGTTCACATGCGATGGACTGAAGGATACTGAAAGTTGCATCTGGCTCCATGCAAGGGGCTAATGTGATAGTGAGGAGTTTAAGGCAGGAATCCAGCCCCATACAGGAAGAGAGGAAGTATTAATAGTAAGCCTAAGGGTCAGAGGATAATCGCAACAGCAGCAGCTGTTAATACTGAGTACTGATTTTATACTTGGTTCATTATGTAAATATAAAATATATATTTATTACATTTGTTATATATTATATATTTATTATATATTATTACATTCATATATAATATATATTATTTGTCTCATTCATCTTGAAAGAGCCATTGTACAAATAAGGAAGCGAAGACACAGAGAGATATCTTGCCCAAGTCACAAGGACTAACAAGTTGCTAGTTGTGTGTCTGATTTGAAGTCTTGTAATCTTTCTACAACACCACTGAGCTTCCCAGGTAAGCAGGTGATGTGAGAGGAGGTGCAACCCCATGCTTACTTAATCCCCTGGGGTTGGAAGCCACCTCAGGCATATGAGCCTCGGGTGCTCTCTCATAGCCACCTGACAGCAGTCAGGAACACTCCTCATGCTTCCCCAAGTCTGGCTCTGATTGGCCCAGGGTTTTGGTGAGCCTGAGCCTGCAGAGATCACCATCCTGAAGGCTAATAAACTGTAAACATCGTATGTGTGTGTACACAACTGGCCTAGGTTTCAGCAAAGGAAGTACCAGACCACAGCAAAGTATGCCTCAGATGTTCAGTTGTGGTTAAGCTCACAGACTCCGAAGCTTGTCTGCTATGTACTAGCTATGTGACTTGGTCAAATTACTTAACATCTCTATGCTGGGGTTTTCTACTCCCTAAAATAGGGATAACAATACCGCCTGCCTCACTGAATTGTTATGAGGATTAGAGTCACTATATGTAAAGCACAGTGCCCTATACATAGTAAAATATATATATAAGCACAATTTCAAAAGACTGTTATCTCCTCAAATGTCCTTTCAATGTCTCACATGAATAAAGCGTGAAAACATCAGGCATAAAGATTTTTGCTTTAGTTCAGTTTAGGTAGATCTGTTTAAAACATTTATAACTAAGCCCAATACCTAGTGTACTTTATAGAAAAAAAAGTAATAAAATATTGATGAAAGATTTTAAAAAAGGAAAAAACCCTCACAATCCAATCATCATTACCCAAATATTGCCTCTTTTTACATACTGACCTCAGAATAGCAGCTTACCATTCCTTTTTTGTTTTTCTACAGTGTTTACAGCCCATTTTCAATTATCTGTGCTCTCTGAATCACTGGTGGTGGGATTTGTTTCAGGTAAAAAGCCAGGCAGAGTATATGCTTAAAAAAATGAAAAAGAAAAGCTCTGTGGAGAGGCAACAGGTGTCCCCTGGGATACCTGCCAACGTACCATCAGTTGGATCACAGCAGCAAAATACCATGGCCTCCCTGGGTGGGAGTCCCACGTTCCCAAAGACAGGGAGACAGAGACTGTTTCAAAAAGTAACTGGAGAGAATAGCAAACTAAAATTAGAACTATAGACATTGATCCTGGAACAAAATCCACCATATTCTGCATGCAGGGATGCCAATGAGGATGAAGACATTGGGGGAAGTCATGGGTCTTCTTGGCCTCAGACACACGCCATCTATTTACATGTCTATTTTCTAACCCAAGCCTGTAGGACAAGAATTAGTTTCTCTCTTCTACATGTTCGCTCTCTTAACACTAAAGAAGGCAATAATAAAAATCAAGGTCCAGGAAGCAGGAGTACTGTAGTGTTTCTGACAAAGGACACACGTACCTGTTAACATTTCATATTAATCACCCTGTAGCTTATCTACTGATTCCTAATTGAGAGTGCACATCCTGATCACATGAGGTGCTTCTTAAATATCCAAGTCCTATGTACCATGGGGTGCCCCGTGATTCAGATGTGCACCCCTGACTGAAAATCCTGTTAGCGGCCAGATTTTACACAGTCTATGTTTTAAACCCAACCAAGGTATAATACTTGACCCAATGCATCTTCATCCCCAACCCCACAAGATGTTATATAACTGCCTTGAAACTACATCTGAGCAACAAAGAGATAAATTCACGTTTTTGAGGAGTTACTGCAAAAAAAATACATAGAATAAGGACAAATGAAATCCCTTTTGGTAAATTAAAGCCTTTGCAGAAGTCAAAGGAGATAACTTGTTGAGTGTGTATGCAGTATGCTTGCTGCTAAAACTACAAAAATGGCAAAGGATTAATTTCTCCCCTCTAGGATGAGATCCTAATGAAAAGACAAACACAGCTAATAATAATGAAAGACTATGATTCTAAACTCTAAATGGTTTATTGGTACGAGTTTAATTTCATAATCATGATATAGGGGGTATGGAGCTTGGGGAAGGCATAATAATTCTTATTTTACAGAGAAATAAAGAGAAGATGGATTGCCTAAGTCACTTCGTCTTTCTTAGCCACTGTTTTGTTATCTACAAAATGAAGTTAAAATGTCTAATCACAAGGTTTTAAGGGTGATGACATATATTAATAGCCCTTTAAAAAAAATACAGAGTGTCTCATGAATGTGACAAATCAGGAAACCCAATATTAACAAATCCAGTATAACATAATTATTAGTCATTCAGTAAGCATAAAATACCACACCTAATAGGGTCAAAAGCTTAAAGGCATAAAAGGACAGGGATAAGGGAATGATGAAGAAAACTAACTGGCCACCTCCAGACTCATTACTAACAAACCTCATAATAACCACCTGACTCAGACAATAGGTTACTAGCCAGGTAGCTAGTTAGTTGGACAGCTTTTAGAGTAGGTACTTAGCAAGAGTTCAAATGTTCTCCCACACAAAAATTCTGTTTAAAGAAACCAGAAGTGGAACAAAAGGCAGGCACTATTGTTGTGGAATGTTAAGTGCCTCCGCAGAGGTCATTAATCACTACGACTTTAGATTCTAGCCTTCTGGGTAACCTACTAGAACTCTGAAAGATGAATGGAGAAGAGACATATGATGTTAGAAATCGGCAGGTCTTGAGCCTGTCAATGTATCCCCAGACTGTAGGCTCCTGGAGGGCAACCCAATGCACTATTCATATCACCATCCCCTACATTTAACAATGTGGCAACTCATTAAATATTTTGAATTAAATGAAATGAACTCCCTTTGATATTTAAGAATCTTTAAGACTCAGACAGGAAAAGTGATTTGTCCAATGTTACACCATTAGAGCTGGGATATGAAGTGATCTCCTATGCCCAATGTGTATTCTGTTATGTTTTGTACCGTATTATATTTTACTTATCCTACAATGGTCTCAGAGATTTGGTTGTTTGTTTTTTAACCACAAAGTAGCTTTTCTAAAAATCACTTCCCAGCTCTGATAAACTAGTTGCTGCATAGACATTTCCTTTGTCTCCTGCAGGGTGAACCATTCTGGTTTCAGAGAAATGAGTACTCTATACCTTACCTATGTTGGTTCATGCCCCTGGCTTGCCTCTAATGTTGGTGTGAAACTCAGAACACAGTTGAATCTTCACGGGGAACACATGTGTAGTTCTCTATAAAGAAAGCAGGTCACGTTACTGCCTTCTACGTTCTGAAATAGCCAAACTTCTTTCACCTCTCCCAATTTATAATCTCCTGGATGCATGAACAAAGGCTATCCAATTCAACATATATAATCTGAGTCCCTACTATGTAAATGAAAATGTTTTATCTGATGCAGGCACCTGAGTAGCTACATGAATATTAGAGATTCATATTATGCCCACAAAAAAGTTATCTATGAATGGAGATTTGAGAGTGAGATGTTTAAGATCAGAGACTGCATCTCAGTTTTCTTTTACATTCTCAGAACTAAGCACATTGGGAACATAGCAGGTGCTCAATAAATGTTTGTTTAAATAAAGAACACAAAAATTATAATGTTGATTGTAAGAAATGTAGTATGTGAAGGACAAACAAGGACTTTAGGTCATATAAAGTATACTAGTAAATATTAATTAGATGTAAGGGAGGTTAGGGAAGATCTTACATAGCAAGGGGGATGGCAAATGAACTCAAAAGAACTGAACAGAGGCAAATGACAATGAGAAGAAGGTAATGCTATATTCACTCTAAGATGGGCCTCAATTTAAGCAGTCTAATATCACACTGCCATGGGTTAATACCAGGACATTTTAAGGAGCTCAAAATAAACCTACAGAATAAGCTTTTTTTTTTTTTTTGCGATACGCAGGCCTCTCACTGTTGTGGCCTCTCCCGTTGCGGAGCACAGGCTCTGGACGCGCAGGCTCGGCGGCCATGGCTCATGGGCCCAGCCGCTCCGCGGCATGTGGGATCTTCCTGGACCGGGGCACGAACCCGTGTCCCCTGCATCGGCAGGCGGACTCTCAACCACTGCGCCACCAGAGAAGCCCCAGAATAAGCATTTAAAGATAATCAGGGGGGGCTTCCCTGGTGGCGCAGTGGTTAAGAATCTGCCTGCCAATGCAGGGGACACGGGTTAGAGCCCTGGCCCGGTAAGATCCCACATGCCACGGAGCAACTAAGCCCGTGCACCACAACTACTGAGCCTGTGCTCTAGAGCCCGCAAGCCACAACTACTGAGCCCATGCACCACAACTAGTGAAGCCTGCGCGCCTAGAGCCTGTGCTCCACAACTAAAGAAAGCCCGCGCACAGCAACGACGACCCAACACAGCCAAAAATTTAAAAATACATAAATAAATAAATAAATTTATTTAAAAAAAGATAATCAAGGGGTTGAAATTAAACGGCTGGAGGAAGAACAGAGAGGGTATTTTAAATGAGTCCATTTTCTGATATAACCGTGAGGCAAGCAATTTCTTCTGCATTTCATTTCCATTCTTTCCCAAAGCAACCAAAAACTTATAACGTGATCACATACGCAGAAGCTTCCATATTGATTAGTTAATTTCAAATCTTCTACACTGAGGTCCCCAGAGTGGTTCATTCGTACATACAATCAGTCCCCTAAGGTCTAAACTAGTGCTTCTTAAACTTTAATATGCATACAAATGACAAGCAGATGCTGTTGAAATGCAGATTTGGTTCAGTATGTCTGGAGTAGGGCCTGAGATTCTGAATTTCTAACAATTTCCAGGTGATGTTAATCCTGCTTGTCTATGGATTACACCTTGAGTAGCAAGATCCTAGACCAATGTTTAACTTTGACTATCAATTCGCATCACTTGGGGAGCTTTTTAAAAATACCTAGGCCCAGGTTCTACTCCAGAACCCATTAAACCAGAATGTCTAGAGGTGTGGCCTAAGTATCTTTATGCTTCAAAAGCTCTGCAGGTGTTTCTAATAGACCAGCCTAAGATTGAGAACCTAGCTGGACAAAGAAAAGATGTGTTACAGGAAAAGGGGGGGAAAAAAAGAGAAGATCGGGAGAGAGAGAGAGAGAGAAGGAGAGAGAGAGAGAGAGAGAGAGAGAGAGGGAAAGTTCTTTCCTCACTGTAAATCAATGCTTCTCAAACTAATGTGCATACAAATAACCTGGGGATTTCATTAAAAATCAGATTCTGATACAGTAAGCCTGGAGTAAAGATCAAGGTTCTGCACTTCTAAATCAAACCACATTTTGATTATCAAGAGTCTAAATGAGTTATTCCCGAACACAGTAACACCTGATATCTTCAAAATAAACACCTACGCCTCTCTCCTACCCTAACATTCTGACGTAACTAAGAAAGGGTTTGACCAGGCATGAGGATGTCTAAAAGCATGCCAGATGATTCTAATGTGCATCAAAGTTTGTGAACCACTGCAAGGCACAAATTCTGTCAAAGCTGTTCAGGCTACGCACCAACCCAAATCTCTGAGGCAATATTAATTACCATGGTACATAAGGATCACTGAAATTACACTGTAAATTGATTGCTAGGTCAATTGATTTATTTTCCTCTTCTCTTTACCCTGATAACAGGAAGTGATGCAAAGAGTAAATAAGGAAGCAAAAAAAATTGACCTTATTTGTAAATAACTGATGCTCAACTTGCTGGAGACTCTGGACAAGTGCTCTAAGAAAGGTTTTCAAATGCTGGAGGTAATGTGAAGGTTGTCAAATGCTGGCAACAAGAGTCAAGATTAATTGGGCCATTAGCCTTTTTTCTGGGATAGAGAACTCTTGAACTTTCAACTGACTCATGTAATAATACTTTGAGTATTGAAAGAGTTTCTAGTAGAAAAAAATATATATGCTTACATTTGAAAATGTCTTCCTGGAATTAAATTTGAATCTGTTGAGGGAAGAAGTTTGTACATGGTAGCATAAAGTACTTAAGATGCACCAATTCAAATGGGATATGGATACATTCTTCTTAATACACATTTTTTTCTTCTATAATAAAATTTCAAGTTAGCTACCATTTTTAGCTGTGCCATTTGCATCAACTCAGAAAGTGAGACCAATGTGTAAATAATTAGCCATTCTTCATATGATCAGTACCTGGCTAATTCAGTTTTGCAAAGGAAGTCTGAGAACTAACATGTAAAAGGACTTTCACCGTGTCTTTTGCCTGAAGCAATTATGGTAACTCTGCAAAATGACCACAGTATTGGTTTGGGGCAAAATTATTAACTGCCTTTGGGTCAGTGCTGTGATTCATGCCTGTATCACTGCTATTTGGATTTCTATAGAACTTCTGGCCTGATTCTTCCCAGATAAACTTCTGAGATTCTTTCTCCTTTCCAAAATCCCAAGACTGGCAGAACAGCTAGAATGCTACTGTTATCAGCATGAGATATAAACCACCTGGAACCCTGCATAACATGTAGCATATTTTATGGGAAACGAGGAGAAATAAAAAATTATCACTAAGAGATACATCCTCCTTTTATGATGGGCCAGGAATTAGTGTATAAATTGGATGCAAAAATGTTACCAAGAACCTCTGCCAAATAACCAAGTTTAATAATCAAACAGCAGGTGTCCTCTAAATACAAAAAAAAATGCTTCTTAGTAAAACGATACTGTCTTTTGTTTAATCTCATGTTCCAGAAATACTTAATCAACTGGAATATTACAGACCTCTATGAGTTAAGACTTGGCTTCTCGTTTTAAAATGGATTCTACAATACAGTTAATAAATATATGCCTCATGTACATTTATTGACACGGGATCTCTCATATATGTACATCATTGTTAGTCAAGGAAATGCCCATCAGCAAAATATCAGAATAAAATTATCCCAATTAAAATTTGCCAGCTTGTCTGAATCCATGTTGACTCAGTTATTTTCATACTAAAAATGCTTACCTAGGTTGAAATACTTAACTCCTCTAATTAGATACTTTATTGAACAGGTACCTGCTATCATTTGACGCTCCAGTTTTATTAATCAGCCCAGAAATAGGTAACCCACCACCACTCCCTGATCCTGAGCACATTACCACAATGACTGACATTCTTGGTTTAAAAATAAAACCTTGTTTCAAATATAGCTTCTCGAGTTCTGGGTAATGAATATAGTTTCATAAAAGTTGACATCATTTCTTCTGATTTCACCACAATTAAATACATCCAGTATTCCTACTGGATATCTGACCACATTACTCAAGACTCTTGCAAGCTGGTGGGCGTTTTAAAGAGGAGGAGGAGGAGGAGACCTGCATAGATGGAGTTAAACCCAAAGGCTATCCAATCTTACAATTTTAATAGTCATTTTGTTTATGGTTAAATATGCCATCAGAAGTTGATTTTTACAGTTCATTTACCAGTTAGTATGTGTATATTATGCAGATTTGCTATGAGGAGAATATTAATATATACATATCCAGAACTAGTAATATGCATCATGCCTGGAGCCAAGCAGTACTCCCATACACTGTTCTTCTTAGAGGTCAGTTCTAACGCACACTGTTCCAAATAGACCCAATTTCTCTGCTGATATATTTTCAAAATGCAGTAGGATGTGGTCATACACACCCAGAAATACCATCTTCGTGGGGTGGGGGTGGAGAAATCCAAACATTTTTTCTATAGCAATGCATTATTGGATATCAGATACAAACGTGCCTGTCAGCAATCCTAAAGCAAATGAAATATATTTATTTGAACCCATCCATTCTACAGAAAAGAAACGGCTTTATCAACATATCTCACCTCCCCCACCATCTAAAGACTCTTCCCACCCCCCTACCTAAAAAGAAAAAAAAAAATCACACTTCACTACGCAACTGATGGAGTATTAAACACTGTCTTCCAAGCTGTGGGAGTTAAAAAGAAGTCGCCTTCCTGCCACACTTCCCTGGTGCTGCAACGGACATAGCATCTCCTCCTATCGACCTAGTATGATGCTCACTCCCCAAGCACTGCAGTCCCCTCGCCGAGGGCTGCCCTGGCCACACGCACATGCAGCGGGAAGTCCCCCGATGGGGACAGCCTCATACCTTTGCTCTCCATTTCGGTCCCTGTCGAGTGCTGGGAAGTTCAATGGAAGTTGGCCGGAAGATGTGGGCCCGCTTCAGATTCCCAAATCCAGGAAGCCAATCTGATGATTTCGCCCGTACTTCCTTTCTTCCCCTCAGGCTTCCTGAAAGATGGGATTTCTTAAACCTTGAAGCTGCAATCAGCCACCAAAGGACCCTTAGCAGCAGCAGCAGATTGCCTCTTCAGGGGATAGGTTGAGACCTGGTATTGATATGCATGCACGGTGCCCGCTCCGTTTGTTTTTTTTACCTGGGTCTGGAAGCTGCAAGCAGGAGCTGTCCTCCGAACGTGGTGCTGCAGGTGTAGTGACAGATCATCCCACTTTGCTCTCTGGATGTACAGCAGATTTGCATGGGCGCTGGCACGCATGCGCAGGGAGTCCCTTCGGCCGCCTCCCGCTCCCCCGCCCTTCTTCCCTTCTCTCCCCAATACGGTCCTCAGTTATCCCCGCTGAAGAGCTGTAGCTTTCGGTCACAGGGAGCGCTGCTAAAAATAAACGCCGGACCGGATTTTCCTTTGCAAACTAGAAAATGGATTGGATTGGGATTGTGTATCAATCCAATACGATTTTCCAGGATGGATTACTGAAGCCTTGGAGGAAACTGGGGTCTCCGAGCTGGGTATGGTTTTATTCAGAAGCAGAAAGGAGAAAAGAGGAGTGTATTTACAAATTCCATTTAACGGTCACAATTTGGGGTTCTCTTCCTAGTTGCTGCAGTAACTTTTCATGTGAATGCTTCCTCCTCTTCTACCCACTTCCCCCACTGACTTTACGTTTCTCTTTGTATTTCCATATTTGTTTTGTTTTTTTCCTCAGGGATAGAGTGGGAGTAGCCCTGGAGCTACCAAAGATTAATATTCTCCCACTTCTTTGCTACTCTGAGTTTTCCTGCCTCCCCGAGATCCCTTTGGCCTCCACCTCAAAACTGTTCCATGAACAGGCTCCAGGGCTTCTAAAGTTCTCTGAACAAAGCCACTGAGGACATTGTGTGGTGCTTTAGCTTCTTTCCAACAGTCTACCAAGAAGCAGAGTCCCCACGGGTGGGGAGGCCCTTTATTGATAAGTGCTTTAAAGCTGTATAAATAATCATTTTTATAAAGATGCAGACGAAGAGTGTTTTTCTTGTATAAGGTTCTAGGGAAGTTCTCAAAGCCAAAAATCCCTTAAAGTACTCTTTTCATATCAGAACATTTTAAAAGCCCACACTACACTTAGTTTATCTCCAACATGTTTAATAGGGCAAGAGTGTATTTACTACCTTTTTTTTTTTTAATAGAACAAATTGTCCTGAGAACAGTCAGTCTCTCCTTGAGAAAAATAGTCTTATTCTCAGGCATAAAAACAAATCTAGAAAACTAATATCCCGAATGGCTAATGGAAGACCTGTGCCAATTAATCAAACACCCCAGGTTACACAAAGATCCCTCCACAGTAGACGTCTAATCCCAATTTTCAAAATATTGAAATACAATAAAATGTACTCCCAACAAGAAACCTGAGGCGGACTATAATACCATCTTCCTTTGGTGAATCAGAAGATATCCTGGGGCTTCTCCAATGCCTTAGGGCTATGATTACAAATATTAATCATTATGGCTCAGCCAGACATGGACATCTATTGGTGGAGGACTCCTGTTGATCAACTGCTGTGATTCAGCACTGAGGAATCAAAACGCTTGAGAATGGGATTACAGAGGCCACAGCCTAGAGTCTACCAACCTTTCGGCTCTCCTATCACATGCACAAGTAAACAGTTGGAGGAGGATTTCCCCGGTGGCGCAGTGGTTAAGAATCCGCCTGCCAATGCAGGGTACACGGGTTCGAGCCCTGGTCTGGGAAGATCCCACATGCCGCGGAGCAACTAAGCCCATGTACCACAACTACTGAGCCTGCGCTCTAGAGCCTGTGAGCCACAACTACTGAGCTGGTATGCCACAACTACGGAAGCCCATGAGCACCTAGAGCCCATGCTCTGCAACAGGAGAAACCACCACAATGAGAAGCCCATGCACCGCAACAAAGAGTAGCCCCCGCTCACCGCAACTAGAGAAAGCCTGTGTGCAGCAACAAAGACCCAATGCAGCCAAAAATTAACTAATTAATTAAAAATATATATTGGGGGGGAATCACAAAACTCAGTGTTTCTTTAAATTCTGATAGTTTCTGGAAGTAGGCTAAGAGTAAGAGAAGACCCTGAAGAATAATTGCCTATATCATTGGGATAAATAACTTCTGCTCCTAGCACTGCACCCATTACATGTTCTTTCCCTCTCAAAAGTTTTAGAGAAGGAGTTACCTTTAGAGTCCTCTATGTACACCCTTAATATTTATTATTTTACAAATGGAGAGGCAAGCAGGGCACTTGACTTGATAAGAGTCACACAGTGGAGCAGAACCAGGCTCACAACCTAAGGGTCCTGGCATGGACTCCAAGATGATTTCTCATACTACCACCTCCCCATTATCTATAGTGAAGGGGAACAGGGAGAACCTCCAAGTTCATGAACTTTCATTATTTTTACTCATAATTTTTAAAACCCAGATGCTTTATTAAATAGAAAAATAAATCAAATTTAATGCAAAATCTGTGGTGTGACATTCAAGACCTTTCTATTATCTGGATCCAAACTACCTTTCAGGTCTTCTCCAAGCTTAATCCCTAGACAATACTTGCCATTATCCTAAGCAGATTTCAAGATTCTCCTTTTGTGTACCTTTACTTACATAGCCATTTTTGGAATATCTTCACGTCCTTACACCACTAACACAGATGTCTACGTATCAAAATCTTATAATTTCCTCAAGATTCAGCTAAAATTCATTCTCACTCCTACAGTCCTCCCTGATCCTTTCAGTCTGAAAATATTCTCTAATAGTAAGAGCAATGTTGCTATATATTTACCTCTCTTACATCACCTGTTACTTTCTATTTTGTATTATCTTTATGTGCATATCTCATTCCTGTTCCCCATCCTTACTTAAAAATAGGCTCCTGATTCATCTTCGTATAGATTGACTTGAATATAGAAAACACTAATAAATGTTTGATGAATTAATATTTAGTGTACATGTTTTGTGTACATGACATTGACTACTTGCACTGTGATAACAAATAGTGATGATAATAATATTGAGCTGACACTACTAAGAACTTACTATGTGCCAGGCACTATTATAAGGTTTCCAAATGTTTTAATTATTTTTTTCTTCATAAAACTTTGTGACTTTAGTACTGTTATCTGTATTTTAAAGATGAGCAATCAGAGACACAGAGAAGTTAGAGTATGAATAAAATACAATCTCTGCCCTAGAGAAACATAAAGCTTAATAAAGGTGATAGAAACATAAATGATTTTAAAATACATGGTAAGGTATAAGATAGAGATTGTCATAGGTAGAGTGGGAGCACAAAAGTTGGGCAGTTAGCCAGGCTGTAGGTTTTAGGAATTAGAGGCTGGAAACTTTCAAGGTCTTCCCAATTTTTTTAAAAAAAGAAAAGGGTCTACTCACCCCACCAACGGGAGAGGATTTAAGGGCAGAATTTCTTCATAAAAGTGTTAATAAGAAATCATTTCATCTGGTTATGATGAACTTGCTTGATGATGAACTTGGACAAGGAAAAATAGTCTAGTAGCCTGGTAATTTGCTATTTCAACATGCCAAGAATTAGGTGGGCCTAGATCCCTTGTACTCGGGGGTACCGCCTTGCACCATCAAAAACTGCCCTAGTTTGAACAATAAATCATACAGGCATAGTATTTATATTACAAAATTGAATGAGACTAGCACTACCAAAACTGACATGCCAGCCTAATTCTGGTTAACCCATGTAACTGATTGGTTATGTGGGCATATTCAGAATCTCTAGCTTTTCTATTCTCTACTAGAATGTACAGAAACAATATACATTACTGGGATTAATTAACATCAGCTTATTAAATTATAATTAACAATTCAAAGAGCCTTGCTAATATGTCAAATCAATTACCAGTCCACAGAGATTTTTTTCCCCACATGTTTACCATGCTCTTCTGGAAGTCCTGAATATAAACTAGGAGGAATTTGTGACCTTTTCTTTTCATCCAATTATTTTCCTACTATTCATCTTTTATAACTGAACATCTGCCTTAAAAATTTTTCTAACTTACAGTTGACCATTTAGAACTCATTTTGGTGATGATAATAAGATCAACTCATGACTACAAATGAATATTCACTGTAAGATGGAACAGCTGAAAGTTTCTATTGAGGGGATCACTCTAAACTGTCACCCAAGTGTGAGCTCCACAAAGACAAAAACTATGTCCACGTGTTCACTATTGTATCTCCAGCATCTAGAACAGTGTGTGGAACTTAGAAGGTTTTATTTAATACCTGAGAAGTAAATGAGAGTTTGATGAAATAAAGCTTTATCCACAGCCACAAAGCCAGTTCATTTGGCAAATGGGAGGCATCAGTCAGCAATCCTTATGGCATAAACAGGATCATAAGTGACCTGCAAGAGCAGAAAGATGATCACAAGCACTTAATGAATGTGCTCACTGTTTGCTCTTGGACAAAGACCATAAATAATAAGGCACAGATTCACGAATCTCTTAGGCATGCTAAGACTAGGGCCATGCCTTCACAAACAGTCTAGGAGGCTGAAACAAATTAGTTATAGAGGAAGGAAGAATAAAGTAAATGATAAAAATTTCGAGACAAAGAGATGATGAGTCAATGTGACAAAGCCATATATAAGAATGACAATGCTGTAGAGACTGGGGACTGTCCCTCAAAGAGCAAACATAACTTGCTTATCTACTATGTGTGGAAGTTTTCATTCTTTTCCTTGGGTGAAGGTAAAACTACAGTCTCCCTAAGAAGAAAATACAAGTGATAGGCCCTGAACCAAGATGGCAGAGTAGAAGGACATGCTCTCACTCCCTCTTGTGAGAACACCAGAATCACAACTAGCTGCTGGACAATCAGTGACAGGTAGACACTGGAACTCACCAAAAAAGATACCCCACATCCAAAGACAAAGGAGAAGCCACAATGAGACAGTAGGAGGGGCTCAATCACAGTAAAATCAAATCCCATAACTGCTGGGTGGGTGACTCACAGACTGGAGAACATTTATACCACAGAAGTCCACCCACTGGAGTGAAGGTTCTCAGCCCCACGTCAGTCTTCCCAACCTGGGGGTCCAGAAACGGGAGGAGGAATTCCTAGAGAATCAGACTTTGAAGGCTAGTTGGATTTGATTGCAGGACTTCCACAGGACTGGGGGAAACAGAGACTCCACTCCTGGAGGGCACACACAAAGTGGTGTGTGCATCGGGACCCAGTGGAAGGAGCAGTGACCCCGGGGGAGACTGAACCAGACCTACCTGCTAGTGTTGGAGGGTCTCCTGCAGAGGTGGGGGGTGGCTGGGGCTCACCATGGGGACAAGGACACTGGCAGCAGAAGTTCTGGTAAGTACTCCTTGGCGTGAGCCCTCCCAGAGTCTGCCATTAGCCCCACCAAAGAGCCAGAGTAGGCTCCAATGTTGGGTTGCCTCAGGCCAAACAACCAACAGGGAGGGAACCCAGCCCCACACATCAGCAGTCAAGCATATTAAAGTTTGACTGAGCTCTGCCCACCAGAGCAACAGTCAGCTCTACCCACCACCAGTCCCTCCCATCAGGAAACTTGCATAAGCCTCATAGATAGCCTCATCCACCAGAGGGCAGACAGCAAAAGCAAAAAGAACTACAATTCTGCAGCCTCTGGAACAAAAACCACATCACAGAAAGACAGACAAGATTAAAAGGCAGAGGGCTATGTACCAGATGAAGAAACAAGATAAAACCCCAGAAAAACAACTAAATGAAATGGAGATAGGCAATCATCCAGAAAAAGAATTCAGAATAATGATAGAAAAGATGATCCACAACTTTGGAAAAAGAACAGAGGCAGAGATCAAGAAGATGCAAGAAATGTTTAAAAAAGACCTAGAAGAATTAAAGAACAAGCAAACAGAGATGAACAATACAATAACTGAAATGAAAACTACACTAGAAGGAATCAATAGCAGAATAACTGAGGCAGAAGAACGGATAAGTGACCTGGAAGACAGAATGGTGGAATTAACTGTTGAGGAACAGAATAAAGAAAAAAGAATGCAAAGAAATGAAGACAGCCTAAGAGACCTCTGGGACAACATTAAATGCAACAATATTCGCATTATAGGGGTCCCAGAAAAAGAGAGAGAGAAAGGACCACAGAAAATAGTTGAAGAGATTATAGTCGAAAACTTCCCTAACATGGGAAAGGAAATAGCCACCCAAGTCCAGGAAGCACAGCAAGTCCCATACAGGATAAACCCAAGAAAAAACACACCGAGACACATAGTAATCAAACTGGCAAAAATTAAAGACAAAGAAAAATTATTGAAAGCAGCAAGGGAAAAACGATAAATAACATGCAAGGGAACGCCCATAAGGTTAACAACTGATTTCTCATCAGAAACTCTATAAGCCAGAAGGGAGTGGCACGATGTACTTAAAGTGATGAAAGGGAAGAACCTACAACCAAGATTACTCTACCTGTCAAGGATCTGATTCAGATTCCATGGAGAAATCAAAAGCTTTACAGACAAGCAAAAGCTAAGAGAATTCAATACCACCAAACCAGCTCTACAACAAATGCTAAAGGAACTTCTCTAAGTGGGAAACACAAGAGAAGAAAAGGACCTACAAAAACAAACCCAAAACAATTAAGAAAATGGTCATAGGAACATACATATCGATAATTACCTTAAACGTGAATGGATTAAATGCTCCAACCAAAAGTCACAGGCTTGCTGAATGGATACAAAAAAAAAAGACCCATATATATGCTGTCTACAAGAGACCCATTTCAGACCTAGGGACACATACAGATTGAAAGTGAGAGGATGGAAAAAAGATACTCCATGCAAATGGAAACCAAAAGAAAGCTGGAGTAGCAATACTCATATCAGATAAAATAGACTTTAAAATAAAGAATGTTACAAGAGAGAAGGAAGGACACTACAGAATGATCAAGGGATCAATCCAAGAAGAAGATATAATAATTATAAATATATATGCACCCAAAATAGGAGCACCTCAATACATAAAGGAACTACTAACAGCTATAAAAGAGGAAATCGACAGTAACACAATAATAGTGGGGGACTTTAACACCTCACCTACACCAATGGACAGATCATCCAAAATGAAAATAAATAAGGAAACACAAGCTTTAAATGACACAATAGACCAGATAGATTTAATTGATATTTATAAGACATTCCAACCAAAAACAGCAGATTACACTTTCTTCTCAAGTGTGCATGGAACATTCTCAAGGATACATCATATCTTGGGTCACAAATCAAGCTGTGGTAAATTTAAGAAAAGTGAAATCGTATCAAGTATCTTTTCCGACCACAATGCTATGAGACTAGATATCAATTACAGGAAAAAATCTGTAAAAACTACAAATCATAGAGGCTAAACAATACACTACTTAATAACCAAGAGATCACTGAAGAAATCAAAGAGGAAATCAAAAAATACCTAGAAACAAATGACAATGAAAACATGACGACCCAAAACCTATGGGATGCAGCAAAAGCAGTTCTAAGAGGGAAGTTTATGGCAATATAATCCTACCTCAAGAAACAAGAAACATCTCAAATAAACAACCTAACCTTACACCTAAATCAATTAGAGAAGGAAGAACAAAAAAACCCCGAAGTTAGCAGATGGAAAGAAATCATAAAGATCAGATCAGAAATAAATGTAAAAGAAATGAAAGAAACAATAGCAAAGATCAATAAAACTAAAAGCTGGTTCTTTGAGAAGATAAACGGAAATTGATAAACTATTAGCCAAACTCATCAAGATAAAAAGGGAGAAGACTCAAATCAATAGAATAAGAAATGAAAAAGAAGTAACAACTGACATGCAGAAATACAAAGGCTCATGAGAAATTACTACAAGAAACTATATGCCAATAAAATGGACAACATGGAAGAAATGTACAAATTCTTAGAAAAGCACAACCTTCCAAGACTGAACCAGAAAGATACAGAAAATATGAACAGACCATCACAAGCAGTGAAATTGAAACTGTGATAAAAAATCTTCCCATAAGCAAAAGCCCAGGGCCAGATGGCTTCACAGGTGAATTCTATCCAACATTTGAGAAGAGTTAATACCTACCCTTCTCAAACTCTTCCAAAATATAGCAGAGGGAGGAACACTCCCAAAAACATTCTATGAGGCCACCATCACCCTGATACCAAAACCAGATAAAGATGACACACAAAAAGAACACTAAAGGCCAATATCAATAATGAACATAGATGCAAAAATGCTGAACAAAATACTAGCAAACAGAATCCAGCAACACATTAAGAGGATCATACACCATGATCAAGTGGGATTTATCCCAGGGATGCAAGGATCCTTCAATATACACAATCAATGTAATACACCATATTAACAAATTGAAGAATAAAAACCATATGATCATCTCAATAGATGCAGAAAAAGCTTTTGACAAAATTCAACACCCATTTATGATAAAAACTCTGCAGAAAGTAGCCACAGAGGGAACCTACCTCAACATAATAAAGGCCATATATGACAAACCCACAGCCAACATCGTTCTCAATGGTGAAAAACTGAAAGCATTTCCTCTAAGATCAGGAGCAAGACAACGTTGCCCACTCTCACCACTATTATTCAACATAGTTTTGGAAGTTTTATCCACAGCGATCAGAGAAGAAAAAGAAATAAAAGGAATCCAAATCTGAAAAGAAGTAAAACTGTCACTGTTTTCAAATGACATGATAGTATACATAGAGAATCCTAAAGATGCTACCAGAAAACTACTAGAGCTAATCAATGAATTTGGTAAAGTAGCAGGATACAAAATTAATGCACAGAACTCTCTTGCATTCCTATACACTAGTGACAAAAAATCTGATAGAGAAATTAAGGAAACAGTCCCATTTACCACTGCAACAAAAAGAATAAAATATCTAGGAATAAACCTACCAAAGGAGACAGAAGACCTGTATGCAGAAAACTATAAGACACTGATGAAAGAAATTAAAGATGATACAAATAGATGGAGAGATATACCACGTTCTTGGATTGGAAGAATCAACATTGTGAAAATGACCATACTACCCAAAGCAATCTACAGATTCAATGCAATCTCTATCAAACTACCAATGGCATTTTTCAGAAAACTAGAAGAAAAAATTTTACAATTTATATGAAAACACAAAAGACCCCGAATAGCCAAAGCAACCTTGAGAAAGTAAAACGGAGCTGGAGCAATCGGGCTCCCTGACTTCAGGCTATACTACAAAGCTACAGTAGTCAAGACAGTATGGTACTGGCACAAAAACAGAAATATAGATCAATGGAACAGGATAGAAAGCCCAGAGATAAACCCACGCACATATGGTCACCTTATCTTTGATAAAGGAGGCAAAAATATACAATGGAGAAAAGACAGTCTTTTCAACAAGTGGTGCTGGGAAAACTGGACAACTACATGTAAAAGAATGAAATTAGAACACTCCCTAACACCATACACAAAAATAAACTCAAAATGGATGAAAGACCTAAATGTAAGGCCAGACACTATCAAACTCTTAGAGGAAAACATAAGCAGAACACTCTATGACATAAATCATGGAAGATCCTTTTTGACCCACCTCCTAGAGAAATGGAAATAAAAACAAAAATAAACAAATGGGACCTAATGAAACGTAAAAACTTTTGCACAGCAAAGGAAACCATAAACAAGACAAAAAGACAACCCTCAGAATGGGAGAAAACATTTGCAAACGAAGCACCTGACAAAGGATTAATCTCCAAAATATACAAGCAGCTCATGCAGCTCAGTATCAAAGAAACAAACAACCAAATCAAAAATTGGGCACTAGACATTTCTCCAACGATATACAGATTGCCAACAAACACATGAAAGGATGCTCAACATCACTAATAATTAGAGAAATGCAAATCAAAACTACGAGGTGTCACCTCACACTGGTCAGAATGGCCATCATCAAAAAATCTACAACCAATAAATGCTGCAGAGGCTGTGGAGAAAAGGGAACCCTCTTTCACTGTTGGTGGGAATAAAGATCGATTCAGCCACTATGGAGAACAGTATGGAGGTTCCTCAAAAAACTAAGAAAAGAACTACCGTGTGACCCAGCAATCCCGCTATCGGGCATATACCCCGAGAAAACGATAATTCAAAAAGATTCATGTCCCCCAATGCTCATTGCAACTCTATATACACTAGCCAGGAATGGAAGCAATCTAACTGTCCATCAACAGATGAATGGATAAAGAAGATGTGGCACATATATACAATGGAATATTATTCAACCATAAAAAGAAATTGAGTTATTGGTAGTGAGATGGGTGGACCCAGAGTCTGTCATACAGAGTGAAGTAACTCAGAAAGAGAAAAACAAATACCGTATGCTAGCACATATATATGGAATCTAAAAAAAAGAAAAAAAAAAGGTTCTGAAGAACCTAGGGGCAGGCCAGGAATAAAAATGCAGACGTAGAGAATGGACATGGGGAGGGGGAAGGGTATGTTGGGACGAAGTGAGAAAGTGGCATGGACTTATATACACTACCAAATGTAAAACAGCTAGCTAGTTGGCAGCAGCAGCATAGCAGAGGGAGATCAGCTCGGTGTTTTGTGACCACCTCAAGGGGTGGGATAGGGAGAATGGGAGGGTGATGCAAGAGGGAGAAGATATGGGGATATCTGTAAATGTATAGCTGATTCACTTTGCTATAAAGCAGAAACTAACACACCATTGTAAAGAAATTATACTCTAATAAATACGTTTAAAAAAATTTGGTGAAAAAAAATCTACGAAAAATAAATGCTGGAGAGGGTGTGGAGAAAAGGGAACCCTCTTGCACTGTTGGTGGGAATGTAAGTTGATACAGCCACTATGGAGAACAGTATGGAGGTTCCTTAAAAATCTAAAAACAGAACTACCATATGACCCAGCAATCCCACTACTGGGCATATACCCTGTGAAAACCATAATTCAAAAAGAGTCATGTACCACAATGCTCATTGCAGCACTATTTACAATAGCCAGGACATGGAAGCAACCTAAATGTCCATCAGCAGATGAATGGATAAAGAAGATGTGGCACATGTATACAATGGAATATTACTCACCCATAAAAAGAAACGAAATTGAGTTATTTGTAGTGAGGTGGATGGACCCAGAGTCTGTCATACAGAGTGAAGTCAGAAAGAGAAAAACAAACACTGTATGCTAACACATAAACATGGAATCTAAAAAAACAAAAATGGTCATGAATAACCTAGGGGCAAGACAGGAATAAAGACGCAGACCTACTAGAGAATGGACTTCAGAACACGGGGAGGCGGAAGGGTAAGCTGGGACAAAGTGAGAGAGTGGTAGTGTATATATGGACATATAAACACTACTAAATGTAAAATAGATAGCTAGTGGGAAGAAGTCGCATAGCACAGGGAGATCAGCTCGGTGCTTTGTGACCAGCTAGAAGGGTGGGACAGGGAGGGTAGGAGGGAGGGAGACGCAAGAGGGAAGAGATATGGGGATATACATATATGTATAACTGATTCACTTTGTTATGAAGCAGAAACTAACATACCATTGTAAAGTAATTATACTCCAATAAAAATGTTAAAAAAAAAAAAACAAACAAGATTGAGCTATCTGTAGTGAGGTGGGTACACCCAGAGTCTGTCATACAGAGTGAAGTCAGGAAGAGAAAATCAAATACCATATGCTAACATACATACATGGAATCTAAAGAAAAAAAATGGTTCTGATGAACTTAGGGGCAGGACAGGAATAAAGATGCAGACGTAGGTAATGGAGTTGACAACATGGGGAGGGGGAAGGGTAAGCTGGTATGAAGTGAGAGAGTAGCACTGACATATATACACTACCAAATGTAAAACAGATAGCTAGTGGGAAGCAGCTGAATAGCACAGGGAGATCAGCTCGGTGCTTTGTGTCCACCTAGAGGGATGGGATAAGGGGAGAGGGAGGGAGGTGCAAGAGGGAGGAGATGTGGGGATATATGTATACATATAGCTGATTCACTTTGTTATACAGCAGAAACTAACAACATTGTAAAGCAATTATACTCCACTAAAGATGTTAAAAAAATATATATATATTCATATATCAATAAAAAAGAAAAAATACAAGTATCTTTAAACATGTAAGAAATCAGAGAAACTATTTGCTGTCAATTAAATTAGAAAAAAATTGTAAACACTACTATGCAGTGCTGCCCAAACCTGAGCTGAAGTAAGCATTATTACATACTGTTGAGGTTATAAATTAATAGAACCTTTCTGGAGAACAATTTGGAAATATGTATCAAGAGCTCTAAAACATGTTCACACCCAGTAATTTCAATAATTTCAATTGTAAGAAATAATTTGAAATGTGGAAAAATCCTTGTACGAACATTTCTCAAAGTTTGCTCTGATTAAGAAACAACAACCTGGAGATTATCATACTAAGTGAAGTAAGTCAGACAGAGAAAGACAAATATCATATGATATTGCTTATATGTGGAATCTTAAAAAAAAAAAATACAACTGAACTTTTTTACAAAACAGAAACAGACTCTCAGAGAACAAACTTATGGTTACCAGCAGGAATGGGTGGTGGGGAGGGATAGATTGGGAGTTTGGGACTGACATGTACACACTGCTATATTTAAAACAGATCACCAGGACTTCCCAGGTGGTCCAGTGGTTAAGACTCAGCGCTTCAACTGCAGAGGGTGCAGGTTCGATCCCTGGTGAGGGAAGTTCCACAGGCCGCATGGTGTGGCCAAAAATAAAAAATAAAAAAATAACCAACAAGGACCTACTGTATAGCACAGGGAACTCTGTTCAATATTCTGTAATAACCTAAATGGGAAAAGAATTTGAAAAAGAATAGATACATGTATAACTGAATCACTTTGCTGTACACCTGACACTAATACAACATTGTTAATCAACTAGACTCCAATATAAAATAAAAATTAAAAAAAAAAAAAAAAGAAAAGAAAAGAGGGCTTCCCTGGTGGCACAGTGGTAGAGAGTCCGCCTGCCGATGCAGGGGACACGGGTTCATGCCCCGGTCCGGGAAGATCCCACACGTCACGGAGCGGCTGGGCCCATGAGCCATGGCCACTGAGCCTGCGCGTCCGGAGCCTGTGCTCCGCAACGGGAGAGGCCACAACAGTGAGAGGCCCGCGTACTGAAAAAAAAAAAAAAAAAGTCCTCCCTGAATACAAAAAGCCACTTTACCTTTCTAATAATGGATGTGGTGTTTCTCAATTTGACATATGTATACTCAAGAAGCAGATTTTAAAAGATGATGTAGGGCTTCCCTGGTGGTGCAGTGGTTGAGAGTCCGCCTGCCGATGCAGGGGACGCAGGTTCGTGCCCCAATCCGGGAGGATCCCGCGTGCGGTGGAGCGGCTGTGCCCGTGAGCCATGGCCGCTGAGCCTCCCCATCCGGAGCCTGTTGCTCCGCAACGGGAGAGGCCACAGCAGTGAGAGGCCCGCGTACTGCAAGATGATGTATTCTTGCAGAATACATTAATGTGCATTTGTAAACACTACTTCTATATTGATGCACATGCCAAATCATTTGCTATTATTACATCCAGCATTATTTGCTCTGGATAATTGTGCCAAAAGATTAATGTCTTTTAAGTACAGAAAGCAGACATTTTGGGGCAGCACAGATGGAGATGGCAGAATCGCTAATGGAATGGTGCCTTGTTACACTTGAGTTTTCTTTTTTAATTATTTTAAAGAATGGAGATCACGCAACAGGTGTCACCCAGGCTCTAAATGGAGGACCACGGGAGTCTGAATGCAATCAAGCTGAAAGGAAATGAAAAAGAACAGGAAATGGAGGAATTCCCTGGTGGTCCAGTCGTTAGGACTGTGCGCTTTCACTGCCAAGGGCCAGGTTCAATCCCTGGTCAGGGAACTAAGATCTCACAAGCCAGGCAGTGCAGCCAAAAAAAAAAAAAAAAAAATGGAATAGTTCATCCATCTTATTGATATACTGAAAATCAGAATTCAGAAGAGAAATCAACATATAAAATCTAAGTTTATGAAATTAACTTAAGCATCTTTCTTTGTGGGTTATAGATCCAATAAGATTAAAACATCACCAGTTTCTCACTAGTAAAATCAAGAGAAGAGAATGACTTGTTCTTATGTAGCATCAGAGGATTTTTCAAAAGGACAGTGTGATAATGTAGGAAATCAAACAACTTTCTCAAGCCCCTAAAACCCAGGATAAGGTACTTGACTAGCTTATACTTATATTCATGTACACTGTGAATTCAATACATTGAATTTTAACATGTTAATTTTTGTCCCACATCATTCTGGGTGCTTTGTATCCACTATGTTATTAAATCCCATAAAAACACTGATAAGAAACTGAGACTCCAAGAAGGTATATTATTTGCCCAAAATACAAGCAAGTGAGCTGTAGAGTTAAAAATCCAACCAGTCACTTCCAGAATTTAAATCTTTGGGCTCTGCACATGACTCAAAGACATATACTTGGTAGATAAGACATCTTCCACCACTAGTATTTGGATAAACTAGTGCTATAGCAGCCCAAGAAAGACAGTGCATTTCTTTACCAGTCAGAGAAGGGGCAAGGAACCGTGAAAGATGAAAACGCCTTTCCAGTGAAGAAGGGAAAGCCATTTCTAACAGAAGTTTCAGCGTTAAACTCTTAAGTGGAGAGGGAGTGTAGGGTGGATTTGAGGTGAAGCAAATAGTCTGATGCTCCTGGAGTAGTGAGGGGATGAAGAGGAAAAAGGTGCTGAATTGAGAAAGAGACCTTAACACCCCCAGGATTCCCATTAGGGAAACGGCCATTACCATATCTGAGGGGCCAATTTTAGTTTCTGCTCTAAGGGCTTTGGCCATTTCAGGTAGTTGTTACAGTGTTGGATCAGTGGAGTTGCCTGTATGGAAGTGCCTTCCTGGGTACTTATTTACCTCTACTAAAGCCTTGGGCATGCTCTCCCTTGACTGTTTTCATGTTTATTTGTCCTAGCAAATTAGCTCTTTGATTGCAAAGACTGAATCTCGCACATGAGTCTTCCTCCAGACCTACCCTTTTCCTACACAGCTCCTTTGAGGGTCCCGCCTTGATTTTCCAAGTTGTTGAGACTGCACGAAAGAAATCTGGGCCACATGCAAATTTAGATCTTCATCCTTTCACCTCACCCCCTCAGCAATTTGATCTGGGATTCTCTCTCCCTTTGACCACCAGCTTTGCAGCAGACTTGCATTTACCTCACCTCCCTAATCAGCATGATGCAAGATCCAACTTCTGACCTTCCACCTGTGCTTTTCTCTCTCTTCCTTACCTCTGAGTTCTAGAACAACCTTGAGGAGAGCAGCCCTTCCACAGCTACATCTCCCAGAGTGTCTGCTCCCACAGAAGTCCCACTCGCTCACCTCTCCCATCTGCCCTTCCCCGGGCCAGGGGCTGAAGAGGACACTTGGCACAGGGCCTGAAAAGGGATAGTACAATTTATTAGCCACTTACTCCATGTCCTATGCGCTTTGTATATATCATTTCCAATGCTTACAACTCTTCAAGTTTGTGAATGATTATTCCTATGGCTCACAAGGCGATAAGTCACTAAAGCTGGCTACAGCGGTTAGACCTCACAGGTGGTTGAAATCAGTAATCACTGGTGAACTGGATTTCAGCACTTCTCTCCCACTGCAACTTCTAACTTTAACTTTTTCCTGTTTAGTGTTTAATATGTTACTGCTACAATAAACATGAGAAATTGTTCTAATTTGAATGCTCATAAAATAATGCCGAGAAATGAAAAATACCCTGAATGTCTGTGCTCAGAACTAAAGTAGGATAAATACTACCGAGTAGTTGAACTCTTATTATTCTCAAGAATATGCTAATATTTGCACTAGTTTATCAAAGCACTCTGGTGAATATTTAAATGAACTTGTTTACATTCGTGAAATGGTGTGACATGTATATGAAATGACTATTTGGTACCAAAGCTAGGCATTCTGCAATACTAATTTTGCCAATCTTTAAAATCTACAGATATGCTTAACTTCTATTTTCAATTCTGTCAACAAAAGGTAGTTATTATTAGCAGATTTTTCTTTTATTATTATATACTATTATTATTTATTCTCAGCTTAGCCTAAAAGAGCCTTCACCACTACATTTCCAGCTCATGTCCCAACTCTCCCCATGCTTATCCTTCTTTCCAACCATGTGCCTCCTGCTGTTCCCCCCAAGTGCATTATACTGTGTCCTGCTTCTGTGCATTCATCTGTGCTGCCCTCCCTGCCTGTGAACACTCCAGGCCCCCTTTTCTTTCTAGCTCACTCAAAATTTAGCACAAGCGACAGCCCCTCCAGGAAGCTTCCTCATATCCTCCAGTGTAATTCAATGCTCCTTACCCTGGGCTCTCATAGGACCCCATACATTCCTCCTCCATGCCTTAAACTGCACAGTGACCTTAGGTCTCCCCTTCCAGAGTTTAAGCTTTAAGAGGGAAAACACCACAGGATCATACATGCAATATCTAGCACAGTGCATCACATTTAACAGACACCAATAAATATTAGTTGAAGGCAGGAAAGGGGATTTTCCTGAAGGAAAAAAATCAAGGCCCACAGCAGGTATGTGATTTGCCCAACATCACAGAGCTGGTAAGTGTCAGAGTCACAGTAGCATTCACCTATATCCTGGGGCCAGGTCCAATCCACTATTCTACACTGCTCTATCACTAGTCTGGGCCTCTGGGTATTTCAGAAAGAGTGAAGCCATAGAAACACACTCATATGTATTCATTTGATAAACTTAAGGAATTTGAAACAGAAATACTTAAAGAGAATACATTAGTTTGACAAAAACTAGAAAACCAGATAAATATACCAATTGCTAAATCACTGACAACACTGCAATCTATTGTAATCTTTACAATTAAGAACAAGAAGAAACTACTTCCAAAAATATATATCTATATATTTACCTATATTTAAACCAAGGGGAAAGGTGATTCTGTAATTCAAATGAATACAGTCAAAATGAAGGTAGGAGAATTTTCTCTTTTTTTTTTTGTCTCAACCAAGCCAAAATATTATTTATCAAAATAAAACTAATGACCTATTATGGTTATTGAATTTATAGAGCCATTTTGCCAAAAGCAAGCAAAGTATTTGTGGTATTCACACCAAATCCCAACCAAAGTAGTGGCCAGAAAAGCCATTGTGATAGATCTTTATGAGCCCTCATTTATCGGAAATTTCAATATCATTTATTATTTGAGAAGAAGCCAGATTTCCAGTTGCACAGAGCAATCTATAGCATACAAGAGGCTGTGTGAATCGTAAAATAGTAACTATAGACCAAAGATTTAGGTTGTACATAGGTAATCATTAAATTCTTCCAAATAGCACTTTCACGGTATTGTGCATCCAGTTAGGCAGAAGTTATGCTTGCCGTCAAGGTGACCCTAAAGAACCTTCTCCCACAGCACTTGCCTATTGTACCCTTCACTCTTTCCTAATAGGACCACTCTAGGTACCCAGGAGCAGTTTCTGAGTCCCCTGTCTCTAGAACATTGTTCACCTCTGGAATGCACCCTTCCTATTCAATCTTTTTTAACAACTTTATTGAGGTATAATTGATATACAAAAAAAGAAAGTCACGTATTTAATGTATATTATTTGATGAGTTTGGACCTATGCATACACCCTTGAAAGCATCACCACAATCAAGGTAATAAACATATCCATTACCGCCAAAAGTTTCTTTGTGTCCCTTGATTTTTTTTTTTTTTTTTTTTTTTTTTTTTTTGGCTGTGCCACACAGCTTACAGGATCTTAGTTCCCGACCAGGAATCAAACCCAGGCCCCCTGCAGTTGAAGCATGGACTCCTAACCACTGGACCACCAGGGAATTCCCTGTGTCCCTTTATTTTCATTGTTGGTGGTAGTGGTTGTTTGTTTTGTCTTTGTGTGTGTGCACATATGGAAAGAACACTTAACATGAGATCTACCCTCTTAACAAGTGTTTAGCCGCAGAACATAATACTGTTACTATACTACCCCTTATATACTATAGACACTATGTTGTACAGTAGATCTCTAGAACTTATTCATCTTTCACAACTGAAACTTTATATCAAATTGAACAATCTTTCTTTGCCCAAATTCCTCTCAGTTACCTACAAAACTATCCCAAATACCATGTTCTACAAATAAAACAAAACAGAACACCCTGGTCCACCAAATTCTTTTTACTCTTTGAAGAGTTATGATCCAGGTAAACAAATTCTGTCAAGAGCTATTTGTTGAATAAGTGGCCCCTTCTGATTATTTCTGTGTATTCTTAAGCACCCCATAGTGAGCTTTCGGAAGGAGGTCTTGTCATCTGTGTCTTTCTCTAGGTCCGTAACCCCTCAGCAACTGTCAATTCACGGTAACAATCATACCATTGAAAATGGTACAAATGATCTGTTATTTCCCTCTTCTGGCTAACGCTGTGGAAGCTCACTCAGAACCCTTGGCAGGAAATGTCTTTAAGAGCCTACAAGGCCGAACACGAGAAACATGCCTCATGCTCCTTTGTAGCACCTTGGGCTGGAAGACCACATCTTGCTGACTCCCTGCTCTCTGAGTCACCCACACATGAAAAGGGAGCTTTTATCCCAGCATCTTAAAAACCCTCCACTTGGAAGAAAGAGCCTGTTCTCTCTGGAGGATAAAAGTGAAATTGCAACGGTGTGCAATGTGTCTCAGCCAGGTGCGGGACTCTGCAGGAGTCAGCTCTGGGACAGATTCACAACTCTCTCCATCAATAAGCTACTTTGAACCTTTTCTCTACAAAGTGTCTGAAACTGAGCTGACCAAAGCAATTCAGAATCCTAACCCCTGTGACTTGGGTCACACAATGTGCCTTTCAGCCACTGACATCATTTCTTATTATGGGCAAATAAGGCAAAGGCACAGTTTGCTGTAGATGAATACATATGACTCAAACCAAAGGTGCCCGGCTTCAGTTCCTGAAACGATTAGTCTTAGCACAGCGTTGGCCACTACCTACCCTAAACTCTTGGGCGGCATCCTGTCTGTGCGTGTGGCTTGTAGAAGTCCCCTTTCCTCTATGGACCTGCAGTTTCCCCTAATGTAACAGGACATTAACGATATCAGCAACACACCCACCATCAAAAATACTTCCTGACACATAAAGTAAACATTTGTTGAGTGAATGACTGAATGGAAATTGATTGCGGAATGATGGATCCAGCTTTTAACAGCTCTTGAGCTCAGAGGAAAGGCACTCCGTAAATAAGGACCCAGGGCTGTTAACATTAGTTGGCTGTTGTTCAACCCCATATTGGGTATGATATAAACTTCTAAATACAGTCTGTACACTCAGAGGCTCAAAGGAGCTCTAGAGACTGCATTTACATTCCATGGAAATTACTTCTACAATAACAATAATGATAATGATAACAATAACCCCTTTTATGTGGAGTTCTTTACAGTTTGCAAAGCACTTTCACATGATTATCACATTAACCCCTCCCAACACCCCGGTAGAACAGATCTCATCATTGTCAGGTTGAAGAAATTGGGCTCAGAAAGGTGACATGACTTGTCACACCCGCTAGTAAGAAACAAAACAGGATCTCAACATTAACTTCCCCCAGGCAGTACTTCCTCTACCACATGGAACCTACCTTTGAATGGATTTCTTTTTAAAGAAACAAGAATAATTCAGCCAAAGCAGTTTAGTTTTTGACTGGACAAGTCTCAACAATAACACTGTAAAAAGTGTCCTACTTGTAAAATTGATTCTTGTTAACGTTGCTTCAGAACACATATTATGTTGCTTTTAAATCATAGAGAATTGGGGTTAGAAGAGACCTCAGATCTCATGCATCCATTCAGATATTTATTAAGTTCCTATGTCACTATGAAGTAAATACACAGCACTGGGGAGGGGACAGGACACAGTGATGTTTGTCATCAAGGATCCCAGGTGAGCAACAGCACAGGATATGAAACAAACAAGGTGGAAATTGACAAGCAGCACCTGCAAGTCAAACAAGTGACTGGTAGGTTAGGAAGGAGTGCCAGCTTCCAGTTAGGACATTCAGGGAAAGCTTCATGGCATTAAAAACAGGGAGAATTACAACAGTGAGAACAAATCAAGGAGAGAGTGGCTTAGAGAAGCAAAAGAAGAGTCGGGTTGCCTTGTGGGCAAGGGAGAAAAGTTGGGATTTCTGGATTAAAGTACAGTTGGCCACCATACCCACAGGTTCCACATCCAACCAATGACAGAACTACAATATTTTAAAATTCCAGAAAGTTCCAAAAGCAAAACTCAAATTTGCCACACTGGCAACTATTTACATTGTATTAGGTATTACAAGTTACCCAGGGATGACTGAAAGTATATAGGAGGATGTTCACAGGTTATATGCAAATATTGTACCATTTTATATAAGGGACTTGAGCATAAGCAGATTTTGGTATCAGAGCGGGTCCTGGAACCAATCCCCTGTATATACCAAAGGACGTCTGTATACAGAGAAGTGGTGTTATAGAAGGGTGGAGCCAGAGGGCAGAGGGCCTTGAATGCCAGATTCATTTACAGATGAAAAAACCAAGGCCCAGAGAGATCTGACTGTCCTTTTCTTGTCCTTTTCTCTCATACATTTCTGAAACTGCATCTGCCTTCTCAACTAACAAGGAAAACCAATGTCTTGACTAATAAAAGCTAAAACACTTCGTGGTTATTTTCTCCCCAAACACCTGAAAGATAAATATCATATGACACATTGCTTATATGTGGAATATAAAATAAGGGTACAAACGAACTTATTTACAAAACAGAAATAGAGTTGCAGATGTAGAAAACAAACTTACGGTTACCAGGAGGTAAGGGGGGGAGGGATAAATTGGGAGATTGGGATGGACTTATACATACTACTATATATAAAATAGGTAACTAATAAGGACCTACTGTATAGCACAGGGAACTCTACTCAATACTCTGTAATGACCTATATGGGAACAGAATCTAAAAAAGAGTGGATATATATATATGTGTATAATGAACTGACTTTGCTGTACAGCAGAAACTAACACAACATTGTAAATTAACTATACTCCAATAAAAATTTTAAAAAAAGAAAAAAAAAAGGTAGAAAATACTATTCAACATAGGCCCACACATTAGACTTTAGAAAATTCTTGGACATGAGCCAAGTCACAAGTATGTTTACTCCGGGAACCCTCCAGCTATCTGCACTTGACCATGGTGCCTCATCCCATGCTGAGCTTTCTCGCCTCCTTCTGCTTCTCCCAGTGTGCTTGGGTTAAGCACTTCATTGGCCCTGTCACACTCGCTGCTTCACATCTCCTGTAACAACCCAAGCCCCTGCTCCGAGCCTGGCGCCAGCAACTCTAGCAGTCCAAAACAAGGTGTAAGTAATTTGTCTGCCTACAACTGGCCATAAGTAATGCTCCTTTCTTGTGAACCCACAAGTGTGCGTGTACTTTCATGACGCTGCTGAGCAAGGCAACTCTGAAACCAGTGAAGGAGTGAGGCAGAGTTGAAAGGACACAGGTTAGGCAGTTAGGCAGTCAGAAGACCTGGTCTGGTCCTTTCTTTACAGACACTAGGTTTGCTGTTACCTTGGTCAAGTAACTTCCCTTCTCTCTGAATTTCTTTAGAAGAGAATAATAATATCTAGTTGCCCAGCATATAACAGGTTTGTCTTAAGTATCCAATGGTTTAATGGATATGAAAGTTGTCTATAAGCTATAAATTGCTAAACAAACTGGGGTCCTGTTATAATTATCATTACTCATCTTGTTATTTACAGGTTCAGTATTAACCATAAAAGAGACCTCAATGATCAACAATTCCAAGCCTCTTGTTTTCTAAATGAGGACCCCTAACCCAGAGGTCACTGTACTAGAACCAATGGCTGTGCTATCAAGTAACCTTCCAAACAAGGCCTGTGTGGAACTTAAAATATCACTTGAAAAGACTTTATGTGTTGATTCAGAACATGGTAAGGGAAGCTATTTACACCATCTACACTTAAATTAGAAAAGGAGACACACAGATCAAGTGATTGGCAAAGTTCCAACAAGAAGAGATGAATAAGAAGGAAACAGCAGAATGTCAGCTTCTCCCTGCAGGTCAACTTGCCAGATGAGACAACATCACCAAAATTCCTGAAACGACTACATTCTTTTGCTGCTTCAAATCACCATGGCTCTCCTCCCCAGAAGCCTGCACAATACAGATGCATGTGTTTTGACCTAAACATTTCATTTGAAGAATCCCACGACCCCACTCACAGTAACTGGAGTCAAGGAGATGTAGGATTGCCAATTCTACACAACTTAGTCACCTTCTCACCCACGCCTATTCTGATGACTTTGGCAAAAGCTCATTTCCTGGGAGCTCTGGGCAAACAATCGCCTTTGCTTAACCTTGCTTCTCCCTCCTCCCTCCCCCCACAATATCCCACGTAATCTCAGCCCTTGGAACAGAAGATTCACTTTAGTACAAACTCTAATTTCCGTATCCAAAACCTTTGGGGCCACACGTGTTTCAAGAATTCATATTTATTTGGATTTTAGAATGACAGTTCAGTGCCTTTCTTTATATACTACAAATATCCCAGCAGGGATCCCATAATCAAATGCTTTACTATTTCTTTGACAAAATATTTGAATGTTCTCAATAAGTGGGCAAAGGAAGGACTATAAACAGCCTTGCATCATGACAGGCCAGGGTTTGCCACAAAGTGAGTTTGCTGCACATTTACAGAAAAGCAATCAGATGTCAGAGCTTTCTGGATTTTGGAATTGCAGATAAGGGATATGGATCTGCACAATTTCTCAGTTTGTACTACTCAGTTCAAGTCAACCAACATTGATGTTTCCGTCTGTCTCTCTAAGAGAGTCTGTGTTAGTGGTCTCGTACTGGGTTGATTTTTCCTGTGGACCTTTTCTCTCTTCATAAGGAAACACCACAGAAAATAAAATAGACATAAGGTGTCATTATTTTGCCTCCTCTTTCCTTTCAAAAGGAAAGGAACAATAAATGCTGGAGAGGGTGTGGAGAAAAGGGAACACTCTTGCACTACTGGTGGGAATGTGAATTGGTACAGCCACTATGGAGAACAGTATGGAGGTTCCTTAAAAAACTAAAAATAGAACTACCATATGACCCAGCAATTCCACTACTGGGCATATACCCTGCGAAAACCATAATTCAAAAAGAGTCATGCACCAAAATGTTCATTGCAGCTCTATTTACAATAGCCCGGAGATGGAAACAACCTAAGTGTCCATCATCAGATGAATGGATAAAGAAGATGTGGCACATGTATACAATGGAACATTACTCAGCCATAAAAAGAAACGAAATTGAGCTATTTGTAATGAGGTGGATAGACCTAGAGTCTGTCATACAGAGTGAAGTAAGTCAGAAAGAGAAAGACAAATACCGTATGCTAACACATATATATGGAATTTAAGGAAAAAAAAATGTCATGAAGAACCTAGGGGTAAGACAGGAATAAAGACACAGACCTACCAGAGAATGGACTTGAGGATATGGGGAGGGGGAAGGGTAAGCTGTGACAAAGCGAGAGAGAGGCATGGACATATATACACTACCAAACGTAAGGTAGATAGCTAGTGGGAAGCAGCCGCATAGCACAGGGAGATCAGCTCGGTGCTTTGTGACCGCCTGGAGGGGTGGGATAGGGAGGGTGGGAGGGAGGGAGACGCAAGAGGGAAGAGATATGGGAACATATGTATAACTGATTCACTGTGCTATAAAGCAGAAACTAACATACCATTGTAAAGCAATTATACCCCAATAAAGATGTTAAAAAAAAAAAAAAAGGAAAGTATATCGTGGGGGGAGGGGGGAGGGGGGAGGGAGAAGCAAGGTTAAGCAAAGACAATTGTTTGCCCAGAGCTCCCAGGAAATGAGCTTTTGCCAAAGTCATCAGAACAGGCGTGGGTGAGAAGGTGACTAAGTTGTGTAGAACTGGCAATCCTACATCTCCTTGACTCCAGTTACTGTGAGTGGGGTCATGGGAGTCTTCAAATGAAAGGAAATTCTTCTTTCCTTTCCTTTCAAAATCTTTGTTGGTGGCAGTGAGAGCAAGTACCTGCCTTCATCTAAATTATCAGTGCAGCCATGGGATAAACAGAAAGACAGAGGCTGAGGGCTAGTCTGAAGATGATTCTGCTATAGACTGAATTACGTCCCTCCAAAATTCATATGTTGAAGCCCTAACCCCCAATGCAACTGTATGGAGATACAGTCAATCAGGAGGTAATTAGGTGAGATGAGGTTATAAGGGGTAGGGCCCTAATCCAATGGGATTAATGTGCTTGTTAGAACAGACACCAGAGCTCACTCACTTGTGCTCACCTCTCTCCACCCTGCCCCCACCCCATCCCCAGCCATGTTAGGACAGAGCAGGAAGGTGGCTGCCTGGCTACCAGCCAGGAAAAAAGTCCTCACCAGGAACTGGATTCACTAGAACCTTGATCCTGGGCTTCCCAGCCTCTAGAACTGTGAGGAGTAAACTTCTGTTGTTTAAGCCACCCAGACTGTGGTATTTTGCTATGGCAGCCTAAATTAACTAATACAATCATTGTTATAATTCTGCTTCTCATACTATCTTCTTATGCCTTACACACAGTCATGAGTTTTACTCATATTTAGATTGTGTGGGGTACATAGTACAAGGCTTTACTATCGTAGAGCATTTATTGAACACTGAACTCGGTGTTAGAAGATCTAAAATTTTAGACTTGGCTCTGCCACCAACTAGATGTGTGAATCAAGACAGGTCACTTCATTTCTCTGGGGCTCAGAGAGTTGTGGACTGGATAATCTCTAAGTTCCCTTCCTGTAATGACATTCTAAGATACTACTGAGAATTTAACCACACCCAGTTTCCATTTTCCAGCAATGCTTTTTGGTAAAGTCAGGAAACAACTCAAGAATCATTATGGCATCCCTTCTCCTCACTCCAACACCAAGACCACTTTGATTTTTCTCACACTTACCTCTAGGGTGTTAGTAAGATCGACAGAGTTGTTTGTGTTGCTCAAATGGAAAAATGTCTCATGAGTGTCCTTGTAAGTTTGATTGTGGTTAGAGCTGCTCCATGAATTGCTGATGACCAGCATTTCTGAAAGATGCTGAGATAAATGTAAATTACAGCAGGGTCAAATTGGGGGGTAGGAAGTACCCAAGAAGCCCATCTGGCAAAAGCCCATGATGCCCAAGATGCCCACCTGTGGGCATGAGGTGATGAAGCCCATGAGGTGAGGAAGCAAAGATCAGGGAAATACGCTCTACATCTGTGAACTACATTCCCAGCAGAGGCCAGGTCAAGGAAGGAGACACAAAGACATGGAAATGACTTCTTCCACCCAAAGAGTTTTCTGTTCTGCTTTGCTTTTCCCCTTGCTTCTGGCCAGAGATGCCTAATGCTGTGATTATTGCCCTCAAGAGTCAGGCAGACAAGTGACCACTTCCTCTGCCCACCCATCACTTCTTCCTCCTTTCCTAAGTAAGGTCTTCCATTCTGACGTTCAGTTCTTCCCTCTGTTTCACCAAACCTTTTGTCCCCAGGTCTGACTGCATTGCCTTTTCTCTTCTCCTTACCCTAACACATTAAAGGGATAGTAACCCTATAAGAGGAAAAGCTTAATTTTACCCTCTAATCAGTACTCAAACTGCAATATAGCTGATGTATTATAATTGACATGACCTGCACCATCTTTGAGTTATACTGCCATGTCCCTCAAACATTTACAAAAGTATTTCTTCCAGAG
The DNA here is from genome assembly GCF_963455315.2 of Globicephala melas. NCBI lineage: Eukaryota > Metazoa > Chordata > Mammalia > Artiodactyla > Delphinidae > Globicephala > Globicephala melas. Next base: position 75,307,623 of record NC_083317.1, on the reverse strand, counting down.
ATTTCCCATTCTGGCTGTGATCAGAATCACTTGAAAATCTTGTTAAAAATATAGATTTCCAGGCTAAATTGCAGACATCCTGAACTGGAACTTGTAAAGTGTGCCTTAGAATCTGCATTTTAACAAGGTTCTCCAGTACTTCCTAAGCAGTTAGCCTAATATTAGTCATTTGGGAAATACTAATGTTGGTTTGTTACTCACAGGAGCAGAGAGCTCATATCTTTAATCCTGATGTTGGCATTAATTCTAAACCTTTTCTGCATGTAACGAAAATATAATTCTAACTAATTTAACCAAAAAGGGAGGATTTATTCTAAGGACACTAGAGTGGATCATGAAACAGCAAGAAAGTATGCAGTTGGGCTCAAGAACAACGAGAAAGTCAGAACTCTTTCTGTCTCACATCTTGACTGGCTTCTGAATATCTACTTGGTTTTCCTGTCTCATCTCAGATAGGCTTCTTCCTCTCCTCAGTGGCAGGACATAACTGCCATCATTTCCAAAGTGCTGCATCTTTTTAATCCATATACACCCAGATAACTTTCTCTTCTAGAAGTCGAAATTCTCAAGGAGATGATTTGAATTGGCCCAGAAGGCATCAGGTTCCACTCTCCCTAAAATAAACACACACAACACACTTAATACACATTCATTCTCTCTCTCTCTTCTATGAACTATGACGCAGAGTCTATTAAAGGATTTCTGAATCTCACATTTTTGTATCACATTGGCTGGTTACTATGGCTTGGGTGAGGTTGACACAGAAGCTGTCAGTCACCCTATGGTTAGAGATTGATGGGTAGCCACAGTTGTCAGAAAATCAAGAAGTTCCTATAAAGGACAGTTGGAGGGAGCAATGCTGAGTAAGCAAAACAACAGGCACACCCTCCAATATATCTCTTAGTGCTCATCATGGTGCTTTGTTCCTAATAAATGCTTAAAAAACATTCATTAATTAGAGCCCTGGGCCAGAAGTAGTCAGAAGATCTGATTCCAAGTGCCAGTACCAACCCCAACTATCTACGTAAACATCATCTCTCTAAATCAGTTTCTTCATCGAAAGAGTGAAAGTAACTATATGGTTATTTGGTGGACAGAAAAAATTCAAAATTATACACACACACTTTTATAAGTGTTGGAAACCACGAACAACTCTATAAAGTACAATTTTTCAATGATCTTAAATATGTTTGGACTGAAACCTTCCCATTAATTGTTAAAAATTCATGTGCCTAATTTAATAAGGTTACTTATTTATGGGAATACAAATAGAAACACAGAGTCTACCTTGTTTGACGATTTTCCCTTTTATCAAAGTTATCTACAGTTTAAATGTCATACTTCAATACAGCCTACTTCTGGGAGCAGTTCTAAAAACCCACCACACGCCAAGCACCATGCTAAGCTCTTTACCCACATTATCTCATTTAATACAGACAACAATTCTTTGAATGAGGTATAAGTAATATCTCCATTTACAAAAGGAAGTTGAGTCTTAGAAAAGTATTGGGTAACTTGCCCAAGGACACACATATAATAAGTAATAGAACCTAGATTCAAACCAAAGTCTCTCAATGAAATGAATATGTTCGAATGTCTTTCTTAAGATATCATGGAAATTTCTACATTACCCAGAAACACATTATTGTTAGTAGCCTCCTTATAAGTTGCTTTAAGATATGACTAATTCAATAGTATCATTTTAGCTGAGCCTTTTAAAATAACACATTTCAGCCTCAAGGCTGAAACTGTAAGTGTTCTCTACTGAATTATTCCCTGAACCTGATTCTGATGTATTTTTAAATGAAAAACACTGTGCTCAGACTAAATGCAAAAAAGTAAATGGCAAAATCTGTTTGTAAGCCAGATGTAAAACACAAGATGATTCCTAAAAAGCCTATATAGATTCAACTTGTAAATTGCCAACAAATAAATCAATTAAATTTTGATCTTAGTTTGTGTCACTTCTGGGATTTTTTGTCCTCTGGTCTAGCTCTTCTCTTCTTTCTCAGTCTTTTCTTTCTCTTTTAGAGCAGAATTTCAATCCAGATTTTCAAACAAAATCAAAGTCCTCTGACATTTTATAAACATTGTATAATGATTTTCTACATCATAAAGCAGTTGAATCACAGAATATTAGAGCCAGAGTGAATCTTAGTGATTATCTTAGTGATTACCACTCAGTTTATAAAACACAAACTGAAACCAAGAAAGAAAAGGTCATATATCAAGTTTGTATTTTTCTATCCACAGATAACTGTATAGAGAACACTGATCTAGAAGTTTAAAAATGCAGACACATTGCTAAGTACTATAAATCAATTCCCCATTCTTACCTCAGTTTACCCATCTGAAAAAGATGAGAAGAATGCATTAGATGACCTCTAAGAGAACTTCCACCTCTAAGGTATTTTTTCTTCATTTTTCTCACCCATAAAGGAATGTGCAACTATATGAAACATACACTCACATCCATATCTATATTTCTTCTTATGCTTGAGTATTCATATCTACTATTCCAAGTTCACTTGATATTCAAAATTATGAACTTACTGATAAATAGAGAATTATTAGTAGATCAGTTTTCATAATTTTCAGCTTCAAACTCAAGTCCATTCTGAAAAGACCATGGATTTTATATAATTTTCTAGGAACACTGAATTTCAGTCTAGTTCCCTCAGATACTGTTGATAATCAGAACACAGGGCAATAAAAAGCTGTGTTAGTTAGATTCTATTTGGCATAAGTGACAAAATGTCAGCAGGTTGAAGTAAAATGGCAATATATTGGAAGAATAGATAAGTACCTTATAAAATAACTGAACAGCAAAGCCATAACTGGCTTCAGGCACACCTGGAGTCAGGGACGTGAGACTCCTCAGGATGCCCTCCCCCTCTCTTCACTGCTTCTCTCTAAAAATGGCTTCATTATTCTCTTGCAATAGATCACCCTTCCCCACACTTTGGGAAACACATCTGCCAACACCAATGACATTTTACATGCTAAC